>NC_081415.1:288031048-288127817 GCF_030272615.1 Cryptomeria japonica
AAAGGAACCACATTTGAGAGAAATATCAAATTCTTAGAATAAAACACTATGCCATTTGGCATTTGTATTATAATGTATGTAAGAGAGAATTCATATCATTTAAAATGTGTAAGAGAAATTATGAGTTTATAAGATGCATACAAGAATTTATGACACATGTAAGAATATTGTGAGGAGTTGCATAATGGATTGTGTAGAGAATCACGAGTGATTAAATATTGTCATGTTTGTGTCATGTCCCCTTTTTAATTAATTTATGTTTATGAAATGAAATATTGTTCCCTATATTCAATAAATAAGAATGAAAAATATCAATGTCATAGGTCCCAAATGTTCTAATTGTGGAGGTCTTGTTGTTCAAAATTCCAAGGAAGATGCTTATGTTAGGGTTTCGAGGTTTTTTTTTCCAAGATTCCTTTCCATCCACATCCACTTTACTTTATGCATGTCAAAGTTTTAGACCTCACCACCCCAACATACTATCCCACTCAACCTTACCTCTCTTCTCTATTCCCATCAAAGTATCATACTTCTCCCTACAAACATGAATTTTGCTCAACCAAACTCCTTGACTCTTGACTGGTTGTATGAATCATGTGACATGAACTTTTAAAATTTAAAACTCATGCCATTTTCACTATTTATCTTACCTACCCTCCAACATGACCTAGAAAAACCATTAATGTTGAATTTGACTACACAAGTCTAGAAATGATTTTTAATTCCTAAAAAAATTGTTTAAGTAAAAAGGGTGTAAATTAAGCCCACACAGGTAGCAGAGTTGGATTGGACAATGGGTTTTCTCCCCATTGGTCTTGTGTTAGATTATAAGTCCTAGATATCATTCGATGCACCTGGTAGATAGGCTTCTTGGTACATCCCTAGGGACTAGTCTCACCTCAACTTGCCCCAAATGGGAATCGAGATGGGTTGCAGGGATACCCTATGGAAACAAAAAAACGGGGTGTGAATTTCTTGTACACAACATTTAGAGGTTGATGACATACATGTATGATTAATGTGGCGGTTGCACTAACTTAACAAACCTTGGTTCTTGATGGATTTGATCCATTGATATGATGGTTTTCCATCTTAATTGTTAATTTTATTTCTATTATGATGGATGTTCTCATTTAGACATTATGGAATATTCTACATAAAAATCATAACTTTGAGCACTTAAGTTTGAATACTTGAATTCTAGGATAAAAAATTGTAGATCTAATAATGCATAGAGGATGAAAACCCTTCTAGATCATGTGCAACATAAGATAAAACCATATTGGTTGGAGGACAAGCTCATATAGAGTTCAAATTTAATCTTCATGGTCACGACTCACATAGGTATCAAGTTAGCATATCATTACAATGGTCATGGGTGTAGGAATTCATGTGAACTAGTTTATAATAGATATTTAAAGAGTAAAATTTAATGTTTATATAGAACCTTTTAATAAAATAGATGTCCTATAATGTTTTTTAAATTTTTTGAACCCAATTATTATTGAGTAAGCGTTGTAATTTCAATTTAATATCAACTAATAGTTATGGAAATAGTTATTCTACAAATTGAATGCTAAATATGTTTTTACTTTACATGCATATATTTATCTATTAAAAAATATAATTTGAAATTTGTATACATTTAATTAAGTTATTTGTACAGTCTTCTGACATGTAGTGTCACGATTAAAAAACTTCATTGGTGAAGCAACCACCAAGGTTCAAACCTCTGTTGGGCCATTGTGCTCGAAGACCTTGTTTCTTCGTTGGGCCAGTGTGCTTGTGGGTTTGAATAAGTGAAGTGTGGGGATGAGGTCCCCCATTTGTGGCCTCACCAATTTATAGCTCCAGGTCAAAAGCGTTTCGTGTGGAGCCAGAGGACGTGTCATGCTAGCATCATTGGTCATGTTAAAAAGTTTACCAGACATTAAAAAAATAAATAAAAAATATTTATACATAAATAATTTGTAGGATGCCTCGTTGTCCAAGTTCAAAATTTTAAAATGAAGAGAAATGAAGAGAGAATCAAAGAGAATATGTTTGAAATTAAATGAGACAATGATGTGAACAAAAGGCAAATGCACAAAAAGAGTAAGTAAGATGTCTTGCAACTAAAGAGAAATGAAAAGAATAAAAGAGAGAATATGCTCGAAATTATATGAGGCAACAACATGAACAAATGATTTATGCACAAAGACAAGAAGAAATGGATCATTGAAACTAAAATGATAGGGGAAGAAGTGTTAAATGTAAGGAAAATATGATAGTGGAAGAGATTGAAGTGAAAATGAGACAACATATAGATAAGATGATAACACATCATATACAATCATCACAGGGTGACCAATATATATTGAGAAGAAGAATGAAAAGAGCTATGCATTTTGATCAATTGAATGAGATAGAAATACAACAAATACAAGTGTGCAATAAAAAATCAGTTTAAAAACTTCTTCAATCTAATGGGAATGTTCAACTTAGTTATGAATGGATGAATTCTACAACAATAGATCATGTGCTACAATCACCAAATGATAGATTTCAAAATGTAATGATGATGTAGCCATGGTCCGGTGGGTCCTCAAAGAGAACTGACCAGATCATGCAGCAAGAGTAACACAATGGAAGAAACAAAAACACATAGAAATATTACAGAATCAAACATCCACATCATCATATATTTATCAAAGAACCTCCAGTAATCAACTAGTTACATGCAAGCTAGCATGCCAAATTACAATCCATCCGGAAATCTAAGAGTCATCTGGATCTCTAATCATGAAACTAGAACCCCATACTAATCGATCTCCCTCTAATGACTACTATATATATATATATATATATATATATATATATATATATATCCTCCGAAACACATCCGGGTCAGCCACAAAAAATTACATTAACCAAGGAAGGAAAATGAAATGTGTAAGACAGGTCGGCCCCAAAACGTGAAGATCTCATTTGCCAAGAACAATCTGAAAGTGTGGACCACAAACGAAGGTCGGAAAAGGGCCTAAGAATATTTAGTGTGGTGCCAAATTGATCCACAATCCAATAAATCGCTCTGGAAAAGAAGAAATCTCCAACTTAGACGATAAGCTCAAAATTTCTTCGGAACCTAGAAATAGTTACTCCAGAAGGAACAACTCACTGTAAAAGAACCCAAATGAACTGGAAATCTGGAATAACACACAATAACACGCCTAGAACCTAAAAATATGATCCACAATGAAAGATAAATAGCTACCGGAATACACTGAAAGGAACACAGAAAACTACTACATGAACTGAACAAGAACAAAACTAAGAAAATATTTTTGGTTGATGCAAGATTGCTCATAGACCGGGTATGCTCCTGCATCAAACACCCCAGGTAGAAAGACAAGTTCCATGAGTGGCAACTCATAAACATCAAAAAGGATTCAAAATATAAACCCCATGCTCATTTCTGATCAAAACATCTTCCTTGTCTACAAACCGCTTCCTTTCCTCTTCCGAAACTTCAGCCATACTCTTCAACTTCATGTTCTCTTTATTTTTCTTTCCTTGCTTCTTACCTACACACCATCTCTTCTTATTGCTTCTCTCTTTACTCTGTAGCTCGGATTTATTTATGCCACAAGGATTCATCTGGTTTGCCACCATAGCCCTACAACCATCCTATTCCATCTCGCTATCAGACTTATCTACTAAATCCTTATGCAAATCCATTCCACCAACCGGTGTAGCCTCTACAACCGACTTCTCATTACTACAACTCTTCCCAAGAATCAAATTTCTTTCTTCTTTCTCCTTCTCCTTCTCCTTCTTCCTCAAGGAATTCAAAGTGAACTTCTTCTTGTCCTTCTCAATAGTGATCAGGTTTCTTCTACAATCATAAATAGCTCTTCTATCAAACTGCCAAGGTCTACCCAACTAAACATGACAAGAACTCATAGACACAACATCAATAAGACCTCATCTATAAAAGGTCCAATATTAAAATGTACTAAACACTGCTCCTTCACTTCTATCTTTTGATCATTTTGTAACCAACTTATCTTGTAAGGATAAGGATGATTAAGCCTCTGCAATCCAAGCTTCTCCAGCATCTCCTCAGATACCAAATTATATGTACTTCCACTATCCACAATAATCTTACAACACTTACCACCTAATTTGCTTACAATTTGGAAAAGATTCCTTCTCTGAGTAGGTCTGGTATCTTCACTGCTCTGCTCCATCAAGTTTCTCCTATACATAAGAGATTCTCCCTGCTCCAGTGCACATTAAGATTCAGTGACTCTAGCTTTTTGATCCTCATTTGCCACACAATTTATTGCCACCCCTTGCTTGCACTCATAAGATCTATGTCCGGTATCTCCATAATTGAAACATCTACCCAAAAATCCTTTGCTGCTACTGCCATTGCCTTTTCTCTCTGTCTTCTGATCTAGTTCTTTACTCCACTTAGGTTTTGTTTCTTCATCCACTTTCTGCTTCTCTAAATTGTCACTCATTTGCCCCTTATATCTCTCTTTTTCTCTAGGGTTATTCTATTGTCTTCTTTTCACTTTCTCCTCAACATTCAAAGCATATTGGTAAGCCTCCTCAACTGTAGAAATCTTTAGCATACTCATATCATCCTGAATGTTAAATGCAAGTCCATTTATGATCTAGCCACCTTCTCCCTATCCATCTCTCTATGTCTAGATCTGATCATTATTTTATAAAATTCCTCAGTATACTCTTTCACACTCATGTTTCTCTACTTCAGGCTCTACAAGTTCTTTAACAATTCCAACTCATAGTCTCCTGAAATGAAATTAGCATTCAATCTTGCAACCATCTGTCTCCATTGGGTGATCTTCATTTCACCACTCTCCACTCTGTCTCTCTACAACTCTTTCCACCATAAGGCAACATGCCCTTTCAATTTAGTTTGTGCCAACCTAACCCTTTGCGGGTCCTTAATGTCCTCAAATTCAAAGTTGTCCTCCAACTCTCCAATCCTATCAATCAAATCCTCTGGATTTAGAAAAGTTTGAAATCTCCACTTTATGTATTTTACTTGCTTGTGCCACCACTCTCAGAAATATTTCCTCTCTCCCATCTTCCAGTCCTTTGGCCTCTTCCACGTCAAGCTTTTCTCCAACATCTTCATATTCATCCTCAGACTCTAGATTCCTCCACAAACCAACCAATGCATTCTGGATCTCGTTCCTCATGTGATTATTGAAATTCTCCATCATCTGCTCTACCCTCTAGGGGTTCATCCTTCTAGGTAGCATCTCCTCCTTTTCTCTAGTACAACTTCCTCAACTCGGTGATCTAACTGTAGGTATCAATTTCCTCACATTCGGCAATCTATTGAACACACTCATAGCCTGCCTCCACTTGACGATCTATTCACCCAAAGGAATGCCTCAAGGTTTGCAACCAGCTTTGATACCACTTGATGTAACCATTGTCTAGTGGGTCCTCAAAGAGAATTGACCAGATCATGCAACAAGAGTAACACAATAGAAGCAACAACAACACATAAAAATAATACAAAATCAGACATCCACATCGTCATATATTTATCATAGAACCTCTAGTAATTAACTGATTACATGCAAGCTAACATGCCAAATTGCAATCCATCCAGAAATCTCAGAGTTATCCGAATCTCTAATCATGAATCTAGAACCTCATAAGTTAATCGATCTCCCTCCAATGACTACAAAAAACAATATATATCCTCCTGAACACATCCGGGTCGGCCACAAAAGATTACTTTAACCAAGGAAGGAAAATGAAATGTGTAAGATAGGTCGGCCCCAAAACATAAAGATCCAATCTACAAAGAACAATCCAGAAGTTTGGACCACAAAGGAAGGTCGGCCAAGGGCCTAAGAATATCGAGTGGTGCCAAACTGATCCACAATCCAAGAAATTGCTCCGAAAAAGAAGAAATCTCCGACTTAGATGATAAGCTCAAAACTGCTCCAGAACCTAGAAATAGTTACTCCAGAAGGAACAACTCATTGGAAAAGAACCCAAATGAACTGGAAATCTGGAATAATGCATAATAAAATGCATAGAACCCGAAAATATGATATGTAAAGAAAGTCAAACAACTACCAGAATACACTGAAAGAAACACAGAAAAATCCTACATGAACTGAATAAGAACAAAGCCAAGGAAATATTTTTGGCTGATGCAAGATTGCTCATAGACCGGGGATGCTCCTGCATCAAATCAATGTTCATTCTAAAAAACATAAGAGGAGTTAACATCTCTATTAAGAAGATGAAGACAATTGTAAAGAACACAAAATAAAAGGGATCAAAGAATTTAGTTAATAATAATAGAAACATTGAGATTGATTTGAAGACTTCACAAATGGTATTTTGACATGGACTAGATAAAATTTCTATTGATGATTGTTTTTGACACACCCGCCAATAGTCAGGTAGCCAATGTGAACACTCACCACCTCTCTCGAAAAATAATGTTTAGGAAAACTCACTACTCCAAGGTCTCTATACTCGGGGCACAACAGTGATGGGAAGCCCAATGGTTGATGTGGTTGTACCTGTTAAGGGGTCTGTTGGTTGAAACTAAATCTCATTGATCGTTAATGGCTTAACTTCCTCTTTTTTTTTTTGTATTTTTATGATTTAAGATTCTTTGGAAAATAAACTATGAATAGTAAAGGAAACAAGAAAACATCAATGAAACCAATTCAATAACAACTTTAAAAACTATTCAGTTAGCTTCTGCAATCCAAGAAATTGTCAAATATTATTCAAATTAGCATTCAACAATGAACCTCTAGTAAACCTACAAATTCATCAATTTCATAGACATATGGAAATAAAATCATCAATAATATCACCTACCACAATAATTATCATACACCACTCACATGCGCAGTATGATTCATAAACCAATAAATAGAAGATCAAACCATGTTGCTAATTCCAAATAATAGAAATTACCAGATTACACAAAACAATTTCATAGAATATAGATGTAGACAAGAAAATCTACAAGCTGCTTGTATTAATTTCAAAGAATGTGTAGCAAAAATGACTCCAATTCTTAACAATCTGCAAAATAATCTAAAAATCTCTAAGTGGGCCACAAATCATCAATTTGGGGACCCTTACAAATGAGTCCAACTCCTCAATTTATAGAGTTTTCTGCCCTACTATCTAGGAAATAAATCTAACCTAAATTAAGAACTGAAAACTAGGAGTCACAGTTAACTTACAAGTTTCTTCCTTTATACTCCAGTTAACTACTACGAAATGAAGGTTGCATGAGCACTATGAAGACCATGCTATGTGAGCCAAGTTTTCGTAGTCATGCAAAATTTTGCTCAAAACTGGAACATGAGCTGAAGCTGCCGTCAAAGTGCTAGTGGAGATGTCATGCAATATCTCTTCTTATAAATCCTTCTATCTTTAGAAACTACAGGTTCATCTTCTACTTCTTTTTATAAGATTTATAATTATTAATAATGCATGCAACTTCTTGAACAAGAGGGTTAGATACATGCTTAATTCTAAATTTGCATTTCCTTGAAGCTTCATCTACATGCTTCTTTCCCTTCTCTAAGTCCCCTATTGTTTCAACCGCTTCTTGACATTGGGTAATCAGGTATGTATATCTATCCATCAGTGTGACATCGAACTGAGCTGGAGGTCCTAGATGTTGGGCCTCATATGCATCCCAATGATTCAATACTTGTTCTTCCTCCATGATCCCTGTACTGGTTAACCCCAACCCAAAAGCTCCGAGCAAATTCTTTACAAACTTTTCATACATCAAAATTTACCTAAGGAGAGGGACTCAGATCTCCGCTACATCCTTCACATACTGCTGAAACATTTCAGTCTTCAGTTCCAAAATGTATGCGTAAGATTGCAAGTTCTTACAGCTATCTTCTCCCAAGAGATCCTCCTCCATTATTACCTCTTCTCCTAAATGCAAAACTTTATTCAAAATTTGGAACTGCTTATTAAAAATGCGTAGTTTTTGTTCCCATTGCATAGAAAAAGAAGCTAATGCTCCTCCTGCCTGTACTGCCTCTAAGTATACTCCCATGGTGTCCTACAAAAATAACCTAATCTTAGCAGCATTTATTTGAGCCCATGATTTGGCTACAGCGGCCACCTATCTCACCTCCGTTAATGCTTTTACTTCTCCCTCTGACAGTGATGAGGTTGAAGGTAGGTTGTCAGTCCTACAAGAGTCTATAGGTTTACTCATCTCTATTTGCAATTGCTTATATTTTCCTAGCTATCCTTTAAGCTCTATGTTAGAGGTATGCTCCTTTTCCATGTGCCCCCTGACAATACTGGTGACTAGTTCTAAAGTGTCTAAATCTCCACATTTTGTTTGCTTACCCAAGTATACTTGGCATACTTGGTATTTGGGAGAGGCCTAACCTTCAGTCTAGAGTGGATCTGCCACATCTACAACTGCTTCACTGGAACCCATTCTCGAAAAATGATGCACAATCTTTGGTTTCTTGACCTTTTGGGGCTCCTCCGTGATTACCTGCTAAAATCTCACCTTAGGCAGTTCTACCTTTCTCTTCTTCTTCTCAAAAGTAAATTCAATCCACTATAGTATATCTTCATCTTTGTCACCTTGATGTGACACTATGTTGTCAGTTACAATATGAACATCTTCATGTTCCTCTGCTTCATCCCTCTCTTCTGCGTCTGTCTATTTAGGATCTTGAGGTGAAGCAACTTGATGAGCCAGATTAGTTTGGAGAGAAATATTAACATTCATCTGTTGTTGCTTATGCAACTCTCCCAACTTATCCCTGACCTCTTCGTTGAATGTCATCTCTTCCTCATCCGCTTCTATTTCACCCTACCCGACAACTATGTCCTTAAGGAAGTCTTCTTGATCCTGAGGGGTTAAGACTAATCTTTCACTTAGAAAATCTTCTACCTCATCTCATTCTTTCTCCCCCCAAGTGACTTTTGTTCCTCTTCCTGGTCTGAGTTTGATTCAAGATTTCTAATAATTACCTCCTTAGTGCTAGACCTGAATCCTTGTATCCCAGGCTGCCCTATGGTGGTATGGGGGCATTGGTAGCTGGAACTTGTGCAATAGCTATTGGAGGAGGTTGAGTGGGTACATCTTCATCTATTTCTATTCCTTCCTCTTGTTCCTAAGCACCCTATCCTGTAGCCTGCCCTATAGTTGTCCTTAGTGGAAGTACTTCAGCGAGTGGCACCACTCCTAATCCATTTATTATCCCCAGGTCTGCAACCTTCTTCAACAACTCAGACGTCCTCATCTTTTCCTTAAGCTTTCTCATTAGATCTTCATTGCTATCTTGGGTCCCCACTTCTTCATCGGGGTAAGTAGATGTATTCTTTCTTGAGTTTGATCTTATCTTCCGAGCATACTCCTTATAACCCCTTGATTGAGGTACCCTTGAGGTAGACTCATTTTGTTTTCCCTTTGAGGCACTTGGCCTGACCCTTTGACTTAGCCATTGTTTGGTCCTATTGATGACCACTTGGGAAATCTTTTCTATATTCATGTCCTCATTCGTGGACCACCTTATTGGGGAGAGGGGCTTTTTATCAATTTATATCCCTTTGTAAGAAGCATCAAGCAAGTCCCCATCATCCCTCAGGTCTTTAGGGAGATTGGTTTCAATTTTGAAATCCCTTATTTGGGGTACTGATAACCTATTATAATTTTTCTCTCTCACTTCAAAACTGTCTTGGAGGTTGGCTCAAAAATCATCCAGTCTAGGCTTATGCCCCTCATATTTGTTAGGCATAGTTTTCTTATCTCCCCGTAGGGATCATAGAATTCCCTAGCATAATCAAATTCTTTAATATTCAAATCTTGTATCTTTGGCTCCGCCAACTTTACCACCTGTATCTTGGAGGAAGATAAATACCCAATAGACACTGAAAAGTCAATCCCTATTTTGTGCTTGGATGACAAGAGAGATTGGAGGCCTAACAGCTTCCTGGCATATTCTAATTAAATAATCCTATCATTACAATACCTTGGGAAAAGCATTGGGTTTCCTGTGAATCGGCTGACCCTAATGTAAGTGGAGCGTGGGTTTTAGATAAACCAACACGCCCACTCTTAGATGATAGCCATGCCTTCCGAGCTAATCCTATATCCTGTATCTCCCGTTAGTTTAATTATTACAGGAAAGATGAAGGCATCATTGATCCTCTTAAAATAGGCCTTTGCATTGATGAGGGGGAGTTGGGAATAATATTACCATACCTTTTTTTGACCTTCTTGTTCTTCTAGTTGACCTTCCACCTATAGGCTTGAGAATTTGCTAGCTCTTGCGGCCACCTAGATCACATAAGATGTAAAGAAGAATTTTTTGGTCTGGTGGACCTCTTTCATCTGTTTGCATATTTTATCTGAAAGGATTTGAGGCCAGTCGAAATACTGCTTTCCTACTAGGATGGTTGTCATGAATTGGAACATCATGGGTGAAAGTGTTTACTGTCAGGCTTGCCAAAGGCCTTGCTTAATATGATGATCAGATCTCTCTGAGGCTCCTTAAAGTATGCTCTTAGTATCTCTATGGCCTTTAGACCTATTTTCCTTTCTTCCTCCAACCAATTTTCATTCATGTGCCTCTTGTTTGAGGTCACATTATTGTTCCATACCTTCAAGGCTTCCTCCTCAGTTGAGAGGAATATCTCATCTCTGGTTGGGACGCCAAACACAAATCCCAACATATCAGGGGACAGATCTATCACTGTTTTACCTTGTGCATCCGTACACTTTCTGGTGTTAGGGTCATAAACTTGGGCAATTGTCATTATAAATTCGGGAGCCTTCATTGATTGTGGAAATTTGGTGGCCTCTACTAGGCCTGATCTCTTTATTCTTCTCTGTGGGGCTTCCAACCTTGGCTTATCCAATTGGGTTTTAATATCTTCAATCTCGATGTGCCCGATCTCAGTATCAATAACCCATTTAACTTGATCATCCAACTTTGAAGCGTAAACTTGCCCTTGGTAGTAGTACTTCATGGTTGTCGGGAGTCGATCAATATCCTTGCCTCTCTTGCTGGAAGATAGGTCCATCTAATTGCTTGAATCTGCAAGAAGGAAATAAGTGTCAGTACATTATACAAAAACATGAAAAACTTCATTCATCTCGGGACTCCGAGGTTCTGGGGTGAGTAATTTTCTCTTTAAAACATGGACCTTGGAACTCTGGGGTTTCAGGGATCTGGGATAGGCAAACCTTAAGAAAATCTGGAACTTCAGGGTTTCGGGGTAATCAAACTTTTAAAAAGTCCGGAACTCTAGGGTTCTGGGCTAGGTAGGCATGAATGAAGTCTGGAACTCCAGGGTTTCGGGCTTCGTGGTATTACTTCTTCAAAAGGGGTAATCCGAAACTCCGGGATCCTAGGGTTCTGGGTTTATTAGGTATTAATATCAATAATAACCTTGGAACTCCGAGGTTCTGGGGTGGAACTAGGGCACACGGGAAAAAGAAAACAAAAACAAAAACAAAACAAGAAAAAAGCCCATAACAAAAAGGAAGATCTAAACTACAAATGACAAGGAGGGCAAGAAAAATCACTAACTTGGTGATAAGAATCGCCCAAGAACACGAAAGGAACTTTGAAGGCCGAAGGCACAAAGCAAAGGCAAGAAAACAAGAGCTCTAGAAGGTTGAATGCACAAATGAGCTTTAAAAAGTTCACTATTCATATTTATACCCCCCGAACCTCATCCGTACGAGCGCCTTAAACAAGACCTCGGGACTATGGGATTCCAGAGTTTTGAGGTCGACAACAAAAAAAAAAAAAACACCTCACCTCAGGACTCCGGGGTTTTGGAGTTCCAAGGTGAAGGAGAACAAGAAAACGAACAATCAGCCTCGGGACTCCGGGGGTCCAGAGTTCTGGGGTTGATGCATAAAAACACAACCTACGTCGGGACTTCTGGACTTCAGAGTTCCAAGGCAGACATCACAGAATGCACCTCGGGACTTCAAAGTTCCAAGGTAGATGAACAAAATGAACAAGACAAGGCACCACATCGAGACTTCGGGGTTCCGGAGTAGACAACAAGAAACAAAAGAAAGAGAGACCTCGGGACTCTGAGACTCCAGGATTCCAAGGTAGAAGGAGTAAAACAAAAATAAAAAAGCAGCAAAAAATGAAAAGGGGACCCATATTTTCAACACAAGGAAACTAATGGGGGTTAGGTATGCAGGGCATAACACTTTCTACACCACGTATGTGCTACATTTTACAAGAGAGTTATCCTTCAATGAAGGTTGTATGAGTGTCTGAGGGCTCTATTTGCAATCGATGTCGACAAGAGAAGAACTCATAACATCAATTTTCAACATTAAACAAGATGGATCCTGGTCCACAACCATTAGAACTCGCAAATTTAACACAAATAGAGGAAATGTTGATAGCACATGTCAACCCAATTTTCAAGTGACATGTGTAGTTGGAGGTCAATACAAATGTAAAGGATATACCATAAGTTTTCCACAAGAAGTAAGAAAAATATCTAAAATTTTTCCACATCGAATAAAAGATTTACTACTCATTATTGTTCGAAAAAAGGATCAACATGGAACAAAATATAATTTTACAATCAATAGAGAGAGGGTATACACGGCACAATATAAAATAAAACATGATAAGTTTTATAGAGATGTTCAAATTGATGAAAATGCACTTAGTGAACTTACATGCAATTCAGTTGAAAATATTTTTGATCAACTGAATTTTATTCATATGGAGTTTGATTCAGATGCAAATGAATATTTATTTATAGGTCCAATAGTGGAGATAGACAAAGGAAACATTATCAATCACATTACATCAATGGCCTTTAAACCACCAAATGCCCGAAGAGAGTTGCAACTAATTCATGCACGGGTAAATAACCCTATTGTAGATCCTAGATCATTAATTGATTGGCCAAGAATTGGAGCATCTCTAGTGAATGAGTATGTCATTGAAGGATTACTTGATATAGATTTTCCAACACTATATCCATATGGACAATGTGATTGGATAGAACCACGAATATGTAGAGTCCATCTACATGAGTTTGTTAAGCATTTATTTCCATATAGAGATCATCATTTTGAACCACACTCACGATTTAGTTATTATATGTTGAATATGATTATGTGTCATTGTGCACAAAATTCATTAGCGGGTAAGTGCACCAAGATGGTGAACAAAAAGGGGGGTATAAGTGGCCACTCAAAATAGGTAAACCTGAACTTCAAAGAGATATTTGAAGGTCATGCACTCAAAACTAGGAGTTGACAAACGAATAAGAATTGTAGTACTATGAATCTAGTTTCTAAAGTAATTTTAAAAAAAATTGGATAAGATTAAGAGGGTCAAACATTTCACACATGAAAAATATTTCCTGATTTTTTAAGAAAAATATAACATAGCTGTTTTCGTGCGCTGCACAAAATATATAGTTAGATTTAATATTTTGAAAAACTCTTTGGTAGGGTAAGAGTGAGATCTAAAAGTTGTGTATTTTTTTGTAATTTTTCGTTGAGTATTTTTTTTTTTTTTTTGAAGTGACTGCATCTTGAAAATTTGGTACTTGTTCGTGCACTGGGCATAACTTGCATCAAAATAATAAAAAAATGCAAACTTTTTTTTAAAAAGTGTATAGAATCTAGTGTAGAACAATAATATATAATTTATTTTAAATTTTGTCAAGTATATCAAAAGATATTAAAAAAATGGTAGACATATGTCTGTGAGGATTGTCAAGGCACTGATAAAGAAAATTAAAGTTTACTATGCTAATGTTGTCCAAAAATAAAAAAAAATTATATGGTCAGAAAACTAATAAGATGTGTGAATTAACACAGACATACATGTTAGCAGGAATGGGTGCAGAGCGAAAAGGAGCGGGAATCCCAAATTTCAAATCTGGGAATGGCGGACTTCCTGGGGAAGGCAGTTTTTCTAGGGTCGGATCTGGCAATCAAGCAAGAGGACAGGCATCTCAAGGGTCAGAAGAGGACAAGGAAATAGTCAAACCGGGGGAGGACAAAGATTTTACAACTAGGGACCCACATGACAGAGGTAAAGGTAAAAAATGGTCTTCGCTCTTTGGAGTGAAGTCACGGGCTAAATCAGGGCTCTCAGAAGTTACAAATATCTCAGATCCAGTTTTAGGGCTGGTTGCTATTTCTGTTCTAGATAAACTGGTAGATCTGACTGTTGCAGCTTTAACCATGACCTTAGTGGGATGATTTTCTGGCTTTAGGCCTAACATTGATGTTGTTAGGAATTTCATGAGGAAATGGATTTTCAAAGGTCAAGTGGATGTGGTAGCGCTACCTAGGGGGTTTTTTTCCTTTGCTTTTAACTCTGAAGAAGATATGAATAAGGCTCTATGTGAAGGCCCATGGATGTTCAGCAAGTCAACTTTGGCTCTTCAGAAATGGGTCCCGAACCTTGCCCTTGATGATTCCTTCTTTGTTTCTGCGCCAGTCTGGACATGCCTCCCGGGTCTCCCGCTGGAATTCTGGAATGAGGAAGTCTTTAAGGGCATTGCAAACTCTTTTGGAGAGATTCATTCAATTGATCTGATGATGGAAACTAAATCAAGGTTGGTCTTTGCTCGCATCTATATAAATGTTAATAAAATGACTAATATGCCCCAATCTATAGATATCATTTCTAAACTAGGAAAATGGACCCAAGCTATTGAATATGAATCACTTCAATTTGCTTGTTTCCATTGCAAGAAATTAGGGCATTGGGTAAAATCATGTCCACTTAAGAAGTGTAAGGAAAGAAAGACTGACAACAATGTCAAGTATAAAAAGATCTGGCAAATGAATGATAAAAAAGGAGACTCATCAGCTGAGTGTGATCAAAATAAGGATGTAACGGAACTAGTAAATGAAGTCAAGAAGGCTGAAAATAGTAATAATGAAAAACAAGATTGTGTCTTCTCTAATAACCAAACATAGAGTTCTAAAGAAGGGGAGCAAGGTACAGAGTTGAACAACAAAAATAACCTAGAGGACCAGGAGGCTGGATCTGTCAGACAGAAGAAGGAAGAAGCAAGTCTCAATGAAGTTGTACCTGTTTCTTCTTTCTCAAAATCAGTCGAGGAAAACTTTAATGAAGCTCAAGAGTTTAACCCTTCTGATATTGAGCCCTTATTTCTTTTAACGAATGGAAGCCCAAAGCCTTCTCTATGTAAAACCCCATCACATAGTATGGTTATGGATATCCTGGAAGGGAATCTCTGGATTCTCGGTTCAAAAGAAGGAAAAATGAACAAGGAGGAACTCAATGGAGGGATCTCAACTAGATGAAGGAATAAGAAAAAGGTAGATGTTGGAAGCTAGAACAAAAAGCAGGGAAGGCCATCTCTAAAACAACAAAGGGAATAGGAAAGCTAGAAGAACCATGCTGATGGAACACAGTGTTCCATTGAGTCAGCCTTATCTCCGGTTAAAGTATGAAGATAATATCCTCGAATATCAGAGGGTTGAATGCCCCTCATAAGCAGGATGTATTACGAAACATCATAAGAGATCATAAACTGGATGTGGTCCTCATTCAAGAAACCAAGATGTCTAAGGAAAAAGTGGAAAAGATTAGAATTTTTAAGAATAATGGTGTCATAGGATCTAGCTCAGAGGGAGCTTTTGGAGGAACTGCAATTGTTTGGAATCAAAAAACCATCAAAGGTAAGGAAATTATCTCTGCTTTTAATAGGAACTCAGTGCAGCTTGAGCATATTAAGGATAACTTTGTTTGGGTGTTAACTAATGTCTATGTGCCTAATACCAAAACCGGGAGAGTTAAATATTGGAGAAGCCTTGCTAATGATAGACTTAAGTTTGCTAATCAAAGATGGATTATAATGGGAGATTTCAATACTTTGCTAAAAGAGGAAGAGAAGATGGGAGGTCTCCCATTGCAGCTTGATAGGAAACAAGACCTTATGGAGTTCATCAATGATCAAGCTCTTCTGGATGTGGATCTTCAGGGTATTAACTACACTTGGACTAATAGAAGAACCAGAGTTGACCTGATCCAAGTAAAGTTAGATAGAACTTTAATTTCTCCTGTATAGTTGCTCCCTTGCTTCTATAATCAAAATTGGGTCAGACCATTATCCCATCTCTTTTACTGCAAACTCTTTTTCGGCTAAGAGAAACTTCCCTTTCAGATTTGAAAAAGTGTGGTTATCCCACCCCTCTTTGGAAGCTTGTGTCGCTGATTGGTGGAATTATGAGGTTGAGGGTACGACTCTCTTTAGAATAGCTAAAAAGCTCAATATTTTAAAGGCTAAAATCAAAATCTGGAACAAAGATATTTTTGGGGACATTTTCAAGAGTAAAATTCAAATTAAAACTGAAACTAAAGATGTTCAGGATAGAATCCAAGAGTTTGGGCTGTTTGAAGAACTTAGGGTGGTGGAAAATGTTCTTTTGTCTAAATACCATACCATTATTTCTAATGAAGAGACGTTCTGGAGACAAAGATCTAGAGCCTTGTTCTTGAAGGAAGGTGATAAAAATACCCGGTTTTTTCACTTAACTGCTCTTAAGCATAGGGCAGCTAACAAGATATCCAAATTATCCTATAATAAAGGGATCTTAATGGTGGATAATGATATTAGAAAGGAAGCCATGGAGTATTCCGACACCCTGTTGGGATAAGTGGATAACCTGGATATCAGTAATCAAAACATCCTCTTGCAAGTTATTCCTTCTACCCTGACTGTTGATGATAATAACTTTTTATCTTGTATTCCCTCTAATCAGGAAATCAAAAAGGTGGTGTTTTCTTTTCAGGGAGATAAATCCCCTGGACTGGATGGTTTTCCAATGTTTTTCTTCCAAAATTTTTGGCACATCATGGAGACTGACATCTGCAATGGTGTTAAAGAATTCTTTGGCTCTAGAAGGCTCCTAAAGGAATTGAATGCTACCTTCATTGTCCTTATTCCGAAGATCCTAGGTGCTGACTCTCTCAATAAGTTTAGACCCATTAGTCTGTGCAACTCTATGTACAAGACTTTATCCAAGGTTCTGACTTCCAGGTTGCTGGAAATTCTTCCAAGAATTATCTCCATCTAGCAAAATGGCTTTGTGCCTGGTAGAAAGATTCTAGATTCCATCATATATGTTCATGAAAATATCCACTCCCTGAAAGTGGTGAATAATCAGGGTTTCTTCTTGAAGTTAGACATGGCTAAAGCTTTTGATAGAGTGAACTAGCAGTTTCTCCTAAGGATCATGAAACCGTTTGGTTTTGGTGAAAAAGTTATTCAGCTTTTGTCTCAACTTATGGAAACTTCCTCTTCTGCTATTATTGTCAATGGTTCCCCATCTAGTTTCTTCAAAAGCTCTAGAGACCTTAGACAGGGGGACCCCATATCCCCTATCTTGTTTACTATTTTAGCTGAATGCCTGGGTAGATTTATTCTTAAAAATGTGGAAGATGGCAATCTTAGGGGTCTGAAACCATCTTCATCCAATGTCACTTGTTCTCATGAACCATTTGTTGATGATTCTATTACTATGGGGGAAGCTTCCATCTTGGAAGCTAAAAACATGAAGAAGGTGTTGAATACTTATGAATCTACCTCTGGTCAAAAAATTAATTGGCATAAAAGTTCTTTGTTCTTCATCAACACCCCTGTTCAAAGGCAACTAAGGATTGAAAGAATTCTTGGTTGCAAAATTTCTGAGCTTCCCTCTTCTTATTTGGAGCTTCCTCTGTGTATTAAGCCTAAGGATTCTTTTTGGAATAAGCTGGTGGATAGATTTAACTTAAAACTTGCTGGTTGGAAAGGGGTTGTCCTCAGTCAAGCGGGCAAAGTTACTCTGCTTAAAGCCACTCTCCAAAACCTACCTATTTGTGCTCTCAGTTTGTTCAAAATCCCCAGAAAATTTGTGGAAGCTATTGAAAGAATCCAAAAAAAGTTTCTTTGGTCGGGGGTGGAAGTCAAAAACAGAATTCCCCTTATTGCCTAGAATAAAATCTGTTCTCCTAAGGCCTCGGGTGGGTTGGGATTAAGGAATATTAGTTCCATGAATAAGGCTTTATTAGCCAAACAAATTTGGAGAATGAAAGGGGAGGAAAGAGAATGGAACTCTATCTAGAAAAACAAATATATTTATATACAACCTTCTGAGGAAGAATTCATAGATGATTCTTTTATTGTTGAAGGTTCAACTATATGGAATGTTGTTCAATCAGCTAAAAGCTAGGCTACTGCTGGACGTATTTGGAACCTTGGGGATGGTAGGAGAATAAGATTTTGGGAAGATAGGTGGATATTGGACAAACCTCTGGAGGAAGTTCCAATCCTTAATGAATGGAAAGACTGGTTCAAAAGCAGGTTTGAGGAGCTAGTTAGAGACTACTAGAGAAATGGGAATTGGATTGATTTTAGCCAGCAGTGTTCGGGGCTTAAGTTCCTCTAGATTACTCTCTCTGCTAAAGCTCCTAGAGACAACAAAGATGACAGATTGATATGGAGGGAAACCTTGGATGGGAAATACTCTATTTCCTCAGCTGTGGCTATCCATAATGAATCTGTGGAAGAAATTCCTATTTGGGCTAAAGTTTGGAACAAGAAGTTAGTTCCTAAGGTTAATATCTTTTTTTGGATTTTCATCCAAAACAACGTTTTAACGCTGGACAACCTTCAAAAGGGAGGTTTTGTTTTTCCTAACAGGTGTTCTCTTTGTTGTAGGGAAGAAGAGACTGCCTGCCATATTCTTAATTAGTGTACTTTTAGTCAGGAAATTTGGAAAATCATCTTAAGCAGGTGGAACTTGAGCTGGGTTTTTCCGAATTCCTAGGGGAATCCTGGCAGCAATGGCACTGCCCCAATTCTAATCCTAAGATTGTGGAGACTTGGAGACTTACTCTTCCAAATGTTATCTGGAATATTTGGAAAGAGTGCAACAATAAGATTTTTAGAGATAAAAGAGCTATTCCTAAAGTGGTGGAGGATAAAATTTACAGGAGTATATTTGAATGTATCTATGGTACTGATTATGGACCAGCTGCTAAAGAAGACTTCAAAGACAGGTGGAACTTCTCTACTACTACTACTAGCAAGGAGAAGGGAAGAGAAGGTCTCGTTTGGTGTTTTCCTCCCTAGGGGTGGATTAAGGCTGACTTTGATGGGGCCTCTAAGGGGAATCTAGGTAAAGCTGGATATGGGGGCATTGTCAAGAATTTTGCTGGAAGTTGCTTAGTGGCGGTGGCTGGTCCTTTGGGGAGTCAAACAAGTCATTTTTTCAAAGCCTCAGCTGCCTTGAATGCCTTAATTATAGCCAAGAATCTTAATCATGATAAATTATGGCTCGAGGGAGACTCACTTAATATTATTAAGTGTTTGAAGGGGAAGTCGGAGCCATCATGGTCAATTGAAAATATTATCATGAAATCTAGGGAAATTATTGCTAGTTTTAAAGATATTATAATTCAACATGCCTTTAAAGAAAAAAAATGGTGGCGGACTGTCTGGCGAACCTAGGTGTTAATTATGATTTCCAAATGATTTGGCATGGGGAAGATGTCAACATAAACATTAAAGAGCTCCTTAGAAAGGACAGATATATGGGGAGGGAAGGACCGCATAATCATGATAGAGAATATGAATAATTTATGCCTTGATGGAAAGGTAATTATTACCTGGCAAAGCGGCAGATCCCCATCCATTTCTTATAATACGTTGCACGCTTTGTGGGTCACCCAGTTCAAAATCTCGAGTAACTACAGGAAAGAAGTGCTGAGTTTGTAGAGGAACAAAGCTGATAATCCGAATTCGAAGATGGAGGAGATTTAAGGAGGGAGGAACCAGATAATACATAAAAATGGAAAGCAATCCCGAAAGTGTGGGCAAAGCTGGAAAAAGGGTACATCACAAGCTTTATGGAGAAGCTAGTGGATTATGACAAAGGTAGGGTAAATCTCGTCGTTTCCAAAATTTCTGAAAATTGGTGTAGTGGATCCTTTAAACTCTATGGGGTTAAGTTCAAGTTGGGCGTGGGCCACATAGCTACTTTGATTGGCATGCTCCATACTAGGCTTAATTTTTTTAGAGACCTGAAAGTCTCCAACAATGCGGTTAATATGTTCTCGTGGATGGAAAAAGAGGGGGTTAGAATTGGCAAAGCCACAGGGGGTTACTATGAAGCTGCTAATATCAAGAAAATATGGGGTTGGGTTTTGAATTCTATAATGAAATATATCATGGTTGAGGGTCGATTCTTGAGGGCCCACACCTACCACTTTGTTCTTTTAAACCATTTCAGACACAACAAAAAGGTATCCCTGCCCTACTACCTTTTCAGGTCCCTCTCTAGGTCCCTTAATAAACACAGTAAGTGTAGCATCCTAAAATTACGACACTTGCAATTTTGACCGCATTTGGGTCTTCACGATGGCGACGCAACACTGAACCTGAATGGAGACCCTGAAACTTGTCCACAACATCAAAAACTGCATTTTTCCAGCACCCTGCCTGATCCCTCCTTGCACCCTGCTGTCCCGGGAGGTGGGACCAGAGCGCCTAGCGCCCTGGTCCCCCAGGACCATGGCGCCTAGCGCCCTGGCCCTATTTTTGGGCCCGGTCTCCTATGGGACTTCGGGTCTTTTTGTTTGCAAAATGGAAAATAACATTTCCTGGTCGGCCTAAGGTCGGGAAAATCAGTCTATCAACCCTAATTGACAAGTATATAAACTACATTTTCCTCTCTCATTTGATGGATGGAAAAAGGTGGAAACGATATTCAAACATTCAAGCATTCAAGCATTCAAGCATTCCTTCAAGCAATTGATCATTCTAAGTCTCCATTCAAGGCTAAGTGTTGCATTCAAGACAAGGATTCAACCATTGAAGAGGAGATCACATACTACAACATACAACATACAACAAACAACAACATCTATACCTTCGCATATAAGGATACAAACATCCTTACAACAAGGTACTAGTACTTGTTTTACATTACAATCATTACATTTACAGCATTTCTCATTTCTTGGTTAATTCCAAAACTGGGGTTTGACCTAAGGGCAAACCCCTAATCCCTAACCCCCCAATCGTCTTCGCTTTTCTGTGTGTAGGTTGCAGGTACGCGACTGTAATTGAAGATCTGGAATCCTTGTACAGAGACGAACAGATCCCCCTTCGTTTCACGGATTTTTTGGAGGACCGTGTGCACGCCGGGCGCCATCGTCCCGTCAACTTTTGCTCAAATTTGCAGGACAGCGCCGTCTCGACATTTTACTGCTAATTCCAGGTCCGCAACTTCATCCTATATCCCTATCTCAGTTTATAAGTGAATCTTTCTCACTTTTCTATGCATTCCTAGCTTAATCATTCTATCCACAATCTTTACAAAAGAGGGTAGCCTTGCTGTCTTAACCCTTGAAACTCATCTAGAATCCAATCTTGCATTGTGTGGGATTGGATCTTGTGGGTTTCAACCCCTCTTTTGAATGTAAAGTCTCCCCTAAGTGAAAACTGTCAACCCTAGTGACCTCCCTTCTCTCTCCTTGGAGTTGGAAGAGGGGAGAGCAACTAGGGTTCGATTATTTTCCGCTTTACAATAAGAATCCCTCAAGTCCAGTTCTCTATTGTGGGCTTTTGCTGCTCATTTATGAGCACTGTAAAACCCTCACCCTGCTGGAAAAAAAGAGGTTATCCACCTCTCCGGGGAAGAGAAAAATGGAGGGAGGCGATTCCGACAAGGAGAAGGCGGCTTCTAGAAAAAAAAGAAAGAGTGCCCCTGGGATGGAAACAGAGGAAATTGAAAAAGAAGGTAGTGAAATGGAGACAGATGATTCTAATGGTGAAGACATCTCGAAAGATGAGGAGGTGGGTATTGAGGAAGAAAGTGGTGATAATGAGTCTGACAATGAAATCCCTATCCATAGTGACTGCCCTGGCAAGGACAATAGCCATCCTATGGAGGATGTGGATTACAAGGATAATGAGGAAATAGATGTGAATTCTGAGAGGGAAAGGAACAAGGAACTTGAGAAGATATGACTAAGGACAGTTTAAGAGAGGACAAGGAAAGTGCGGATAAAGGGTTATTCCTGGATAACCTTAAAAAACTCATTGAGGTGAGACTGGATTATGATAGATGGACCTATGAACTCTTGAAGAACCTAGAAAAGGGGAAAAATACGGATGAGAAGAGGGAGAATGACGATAGGGAGCAGATAAAATGGAAGTAGGATATGGAGGAGAAGGTTAAATCGCTAGAAGAAGGGAGAGAGGCCATAAAAAATTTGCTTGGCATTATCTCGAATATCCTGTCACTTGTCACTAAAAACTTGGAGGATATTGCTAAGGTCTTTGATCATACCAGCTCTCCTAAACCGATGGTGGAACTTGACATGGATGATGAGATTATCCATATTGGCAGTGGTGAAGCTACTCCAGTTGGTGGTGGTGCTAAGAGTACCAAGACGAGTGTCAAGAAAGTTGTGGTTGCTTCTGCTAAGGATCTCCCAAATCTCATAGATAACATCAAAGATCTGCATGGGATTAGCAACACCCTGGCTAATGCCCTGAAAAAAATCAATTAGTTTCTCTTCCTGGGTCTGGTTGGCTTTGCTGGCTTTGTGGGGCTTTAGTCGGTTTTCTATGGTTATCTGTTGGCTTTTCATTGGCCTGTTCCTTTTTTTCTCTTGTTTCTTTTTTTGTTAAGCTCTATTTGTAAAGGGTTTCGGGGGCCCTTCAAAACCTATTTTTACCTTAATAAAAAACTAATAAGATGTGTGAGATTATGGTGGTAATTTTAGAGATACCCACTTGATCATTTGTAAGCCTGATGACGATGAAGTCGAGAAATCATGTTGGAGGATTAAAAAACGTGTAAAGGGACAAAAAAGGGGGGAAAATGGGCTTGCAAGCCTTAAGGTCATTTTCCAACCCTCTTACCAAGCCAAAACTTGCATGGGTTTTGAAAAACAAAAAATACTATTCCGAGTTCTAAATAACCCGTACGGGTTATGTAGAACTAAAACCATTATTTTTAGTTTTACAAAACCCATACGGGTTATGTAAAACTAAAAACATTTTTTTTTTGTTTCACAAAACCTGTACAGGTTATGAAGACATAATAATGCATGCTTATAAACTTAGCATTTACTACACATATTTTTGACATACCTATATAATATGTGTTTATGTATGTATATATGCATATCTATAGTTATATATACATATATTTATATAGATATATGTATATATGTTTGTATACATGCATGTATCTCTTCTTTTCCTCTCTCGTCTTCCTTTCCCCTCTCCTTATCTTATTCTATTCCTCTCTTCCTATCTCCTATTCTCTCTCTCTCTCCCTCTCCTTTTCCCAATCTCCGTCTCTCTCCCTCTCCCCCTCTCCTTTTCCCAATCTTCGTCTCTCCCCCTCTCCCTCTATCCCTTTTCAATCTCCCTCTCTTCCTATTCCCTACTCTCTCTCTCTCTCTCTCTCTCTCTCTCTCTCTCCCTCTCTCCCAATCTCTCTCTCCCTATCCTCTCTCTCTCTCTCTCTCTCTCTCTCTCTCTCTCTCTCTCCCTCTCCTTTTCCCAATCTCCCTCTCTCTCCCTCTTCCCCTCTCCTTTTCCCAATCTCCCTCTCTTCCTATCCCCTATTCTCTCTCTTACCCCCCTCTCTCTCTCCCTCTATCCCTCTCCTTTTCCCAATCTCTCTTACCAAGAGATGCCTTTTTAGGCAGTGATAACATGACCCCATAGGTTCAAACAGATCATCCATAAGTGCCACGGTCTCCGAGTTACGCGAAGTCAAAGTTTGACCAATTTTTCCACTTTGAGCGCTCAAGGGAAAATGTCACTATGAGGTGGCTCAGAATGATTGGACGTCTTGGGGAGTGAGACAAGGACACACCTAGTGTAAAACCAACCACCTGTACATGCTCACACTGACGGTTCATTTCCACGACAAGCAGAACGAAAGATGCACTATTTTGCCACCTCTCACTGACGATTTTTGACGGTTTTTTATGCGACAAAAAATATCACCACAAGAAAAAGGAATCGAGCTGCCTGAAACCGAGAGAGAAATTTTTAGGCAGTGACAACATGACCCTATAGGTTCAAAGAGATCATCCATAAGTGCCATGGTCTCCAAGTTACGTGACGTCAAAGTTTGACCATTTTTCCACTTTGAGCACTCAAGGGAATACGTTGCTACGAGGTGGCTCGGAACAAAGGACTCAAAGAAAATTCACTCAATCAAAATACACAATATTAGCATTACCAGTGTCAGTACTTGGATATACACAATATGATCAATAGATTGTTTAAAAGTATACACCATATGAGTTACAAGTAATGAACAATTTGGATCACATTTCAAGACATATACATAATGAACAAGTTTGATCACATTTCAATAGAAAATAACTAAGTTTCAAGTTGTGTCAAGTTTCATATATATCAAAATGAACAATAATCGTGTACATATCAAAAAATGGCATAGATGCCAAATCAATAATAGTTACAAAAATGTGGCATGTGCCATGTCTGTCAAAGATGATATATACATATATAAATGTTGAATATATAAAAAAATTGGTCCTTCAATGACCACAACTATAACTATATGTCTCTATCAGTATCTAAGACTGTGGCGGATCATCAAAATTGAGCCCCTTCAAAGAAGTATGTGGCTCTACAAGTGGCTGCACAAGTACAATTCAAATGTCGAATCAGATATATTTTCTCAATATAACATCAAAATAACTAAATACTGAACTCTAAATTGTTTGAAGTTGAAATGTTGATTACCTCATCTCTATCTTCTACAATTGGGTGAGGCTGAGGATCCGTGGGATGTCCTGAAGGAGGATGTAACTGGTAAAACAACATTAATACATGTTAATAACATTGTAAAGCGGAAAATCGAACCCTAGGTGTTCTCCCCCACTCCAAGGAGAAAGGGGGTCACTAGGATTGACGGTTTTCACTTAGGAGGGACTTTACATTCAAAAGAGGGGTTGAAACCCACAAGATCCAATCCCACACAATGCAGGATTGGATTCTAAATGAGTTTCAAGGGTTAAGACATCAAGGATACCCTCTTTTGTAAAGAATGTAGATAGAAAGATTGAACTAGGAATGCATGTAAAGTAAGAAAGATTCACTTATAAACAGAGATAGGGATACGAGATGAAGCTGCTGATCTAGAATTAACAGTAAAATGTCGAGATGATGCTGTTCTGCAAATTCGGGCGAAATTTGATGGGACGATGGCGCCCGGCGTGCACACGGTCCTCCGAAAAATCCGCGAAATGAAGGGGGATCTGTTTGTCTCTGCACAAGGGTTCCAGATCTTCAATTACAGCTGCGTACCTGCAACATGCGAAGGTGTAATGAATGTTGTATTTTGTATGTTGTAAGTGATCTCCTCTTCAATGGTTGAATCCTTGTCTTGAATGCAACACTTAGCCTTGAATGGAGACTTAGAATGCTCAATTGCTTGAAGGAATGCTTGAATGCTTGAATGTTTGAATGTTTGAATATCGCTTCCACCTCTTGCTCTTACTTATTTCCTTCCTCCCTTTCTAGGAGAGGAAAATTAGTTTATATACTTGTCAATTAGGGTTGATAGACTGATTTTTCCGACCTTAGGCCGACCTAGAAACAATATTTTCCAATTTGCAAACTTAAAGACCCGATGCCCAAAAGAGACCGGGCCCAAAATAGGGCCAGGGACCAGGGCGCTGGGTGCCATGGTCCTGAGGGACCAGGGTGCTGGGCGCCCTCGTCCTGAAGGACCAGGGCACTGGGCGCCATGGTCCCACCTCCCGGGACAGCAGGGTGCAAGGAGGATCAGGCCAGGGTGCTGAAAAATGCAGTTTTTGGTGTCGTAAATAGGTTTTGGGGTCTCCATTCAGGTTCAACGTTGCGCCGCCATCATGAAGACCCAAATGCAGTCAAAATTGTAAGTGTCGCAATTTTAGGACGCTACATTTAGCCCCCACTTTAGCGGGAGTATAAGCATACGCCCATACTTCCGGTAAAGTACAAGGAAACAACATTGAAAAACTTTCACCACGTCAAGAAGGCAAGATATACCAAGCCCCCAGTGGACTAAGGATTTTACGACTTCGATTGACAAAGTAAAAGGGAAGATCACGAGGGAGAACCATGACTGTTAGTAGTAAGGTTCCCTCACTATGAGTCATGTAAGAAAGATATCAAAAATTTTCAAGGCAAAGCTAAATTTGTCAAGAAATTTTCAAGTATCTTGAAGAGATATGAACAGGGTGTATGCCCCCCTACGTTAAAGTGATCGGACACGCCTCATCGAGGGTGATTGCTTTAAGGTAGTGATACATATAGGAAATGAGAAGGAAAGCAACACGTTATCACAAGGATTTAGCCCCCAAATGTGAGATAAGCCCAAGGATAATAGACACAAAACACAAAGCACAAGGTGACTTCGCTTTCCTTGGGGTCAGTATGTTGTATGATCATTCATGTATATCATATGTATGTATGCATAATTGTTCTTCATTCCCCAATCAAGGAAGGTCACCTAGAAGAAGGGAACACATGTGTCTTTTGAGTCAACATGAGAGAGACCAAAAGAGATCTCAATGCTTTGCATCGTCCTCAAGTAGACAACACTAAGGACAACGAATAGAAGAATGAGAATAACACATAGAAGAAGTAACAATAGAGAGGAGGAGAGAGTCTGCTATGCTAATGAAACTAGTCTAGCACGTCATCTACCCCCCGATCTTGCTAATCAATATTTCGGGAAGGTAGGGAACACGCTAGAGGAGGAACATCCAACACAGCAGATGGAGCTATCACAAGATCCAAACAAGGGCTATGTTCATGTTCCAAGCCACGTTGTTCTTGTCTAGGAGCTAGGATAAGTGCTTTAGAAAATTCGTTAGATAAATGGTTATCGACATCAACATATTCATATTCACTATCAGAATGAAGAGAAGTAACATTTTCATCATGAATAACATTTTCATCTATATCATCATCAAGATTTATAAAAATAGGATCTTTAACTCGCACAGGATCAAAACCATCATGCATCTTATGTTTAGGAGATTTTGGCTCAATTTCTGGCTGAGGAGAAAATGGAATAATGCTAGCTGAAGGTGTTTTTGGGGATTGCAAAGTTTGAGAAGCAGCTGCCTGAGCTCTAAGACGACGCTTTCGTTGGCGTTCACGTGCAGAATGATTTCGTCTAGTCTTAGTAGGAAGTTGAGAAGATTGAGGAGGAGGAATGTTCTCATCCTTATCACTTGGGTGTTTAGGTTGTGGTCTCTTAGGTTGGATAATAGGAGAAGAAGAAGGTCTCTTCTCTCTATAAGAGGAAGGAGGAGGAACTGCTCCATATAAAGGAAGAATATTTGGTTTAGGAAGGAGACCAAGTCCATCATGATGAGGAGGTATAGGTCTACCTCTAGAAAGTTTATTAGGCATAGACATAGTCACATCCATAGGGATGGGTTGGGAATCCTCTTGAGGAAAGACATTAGTTTTATCTTTCAAAGGAAGAACTTCCTTCTCAAGAATGATAGGAATATCAAGTTTGGGTGTTCTAGGTTCACTAAGAGATAGGATCATATCTTTTTTCCACTTTTGATAAGATTTGAAAAGATGATCACTTCACGGTGGAAGAGATTGGAATTGTTTAGGCCAAAAGTAATCAATAGGAACGCTAGAAGTTCTTTCAGCTGGTTTAAAGAGACTATGATTGACAGTAACAACTTCACCATTATGGGGAAATTTCAAACACTTGTGAATAGGAGAAGCAATAGCTTTCATGGAAGATAGCCAAGGATAGCCTAGCTTCACACGAAATTGTTCAGATTATGGAATAATAGCAAAGTTCACATCAAGCCTGGATTTATTATGGACCTCAATAGGTAATGTAATAGAACCAATTGCAAGAGAAGAAAATGCACCAAATAATTTCACAACCACATTTGTTTCGTCATAGATCACTTGATTCAATTGCAAAGTAAAAAGAAATTCTTCAGTAATGATATTAACCATACAAGAAGGATCGATAAGCACTCCACGACAAGGTGTATTCTTGACTTTTGCAACTATATATAAAGGACCATCAGGTGCCCTGATAGTTTCACTAGAATCAAATGTGATGGAAGGTTCTTTAGGGATTTTCTGCTGCTCTACAAAGTTAATCACATTCGGAGTCATAGACACGAGATCATCAGGTGAGACAGAGGAATGATTAGTATCAATCGCATTAGAGGTATGAGAAGGTAATGGATCAGTAAAAATCTTGAGATTTTGGTTAGGAGGAGCTACAGATGTATTGCCTTTATCATTCACACCAGAAATAGAGATAGTATTATTATCAATCAAATCTTGAATTTTACCCTTTAAAGCAAAACATTTTTCAGTATCATGCCCAGGTTGACGATGAAATTGACAAAAAGATTTGTTATGAAAATAGGGTGAATTAATCTTTGCAGGATCTATTTGCCTTATAGGAGGAAGAGTAAGCACATTTTGTTCCAATAAATTATTCATAATACTATGCAATGATTCATTCAAAGGAGTAAACTTTCTTTCTTTCTTGAAAAACTTAGAAATAGGAGGCACACCTGATGCTGCATTCACATTGTTGTTGATGATGTTTTCATTGAATTTAATGGACTCTCTGCTCGGTTTAAACTTCCCAAATGGTTGTTGACTACTATCACCCTTATCACTCAGAGCCATAGGATTTGCATGTTCCATTTGACTCACAGTCAGTTGATAATTGTGAAGAGTTGCACACAACTGTTGGAAAGAAGTAAACTCAAAAAATAGAAGTTTTTCTCTAATATATTTTTGTAAATTAGAAATAAAGATTCTTTGAATATCATTGTCAGGCACTGGAAAAGAAATTTGAGCATACAAATGCTTATATCTACCAATGAAATCAGTCACTTTTTCTTTAACACCTTGTTTACAATGCATTAAATCAATCAAAGTAACTTTAGGACTTATATTGTTTTGAAATTGTTGAATAAAAGCATTTGCAAGTTGTTGGAAAGAAGTAATAGAATAGGAAGGCAACGAGCAATACCATTGTAGAGCCTTGTCTCTTAATGTTCTAGTAAACAGTTTTGCAAGCAACCTTTGGTCATGAGCAAAATCGGTACATATTGTTTGAAAAGTCTTAACATGTGTTAGAGGATCACCTTTACCATTGTAAAGCTCCAATTGTGGGAGTTCAACATGCTTAGGGGGAATAGCTCGAACAATGTCAAGAGAAAGTGGGCTCGCAACATCAAATGTGGGCACACTAAACTTAGATTGATTCATAGAGGCAATTTGTTGCTTTAAAGAAGAGACAGTTTGTGAAAGATTGTTAATGGTCGCTTCAGTCGAAGAATTCATATTAGACGTGTTAGATTGAGATGGAGGTATTATGTTATTGAAAGAAGGTATTGATTGAGAGTAAGGTGGCGGGACACTATGATAGTTAGTCATAGGAGATGATTGAAAAGGAGGAACAGTACAAGGAGGAATGGAATGGTTAAATGAATTGCCCCCTTGCGCCAGGTTCATTTGTGGAGATGTAATAGGAACACTTATTGAAGGAATGAATGAAGAAGTCAGATTGAATGAAGGAAGAGGGTTAATTGAAGAAGAAGGATTGCCCCCATGACTGGTGATCATAGGTGGAATGTCTTGTATTGAAGTAGTCATTATGTTTGATGTAAAAGTAGGTATACTAGCAATAGAAGTCGTCAAAGGAATAGAATGATTGACTTGAGTAGGAGGTTGTGTATAACCTAAAGTTTCGGCACAACTCTTCATAGGCATCACATTCGAATCCACAATGTGTGCAATACTACACAAAATATCAATTCCATTCTTATCATTTTGAACCATATGTTTTAGACCCTCAATTAAAGGAAGAGTTTGACTATCGGGGTATTCTTGAGACATCCATTATCGAAAATCATCAAATTGGTTATCCAATTTCGAAAGTTGTTCTTCAGAAACCTCATGGAGAGCTTCTTCATCATTAGGAGGATTAGAGGAATTACCCGTGTCCTCATTAAAAAGGCCATTCAAATTAGGTTCCATCTCCTCAGTAATTAAACCTTGGAAAGACTTAATTCTAAGGCTTCGTCTAATGGGAATAGTGTAAGTAGGGCTTATTGTTGTAAAACTCATGCACTAAAGAGAGAGAGAAGATTTTGAATTTAGAGGAAGCAAATTTCAATAAAATCAGCCAATCTCCTAGATTTAAGCTGTTAAATACAATCAGGACAATCTCCCGAAATTTCGGAAAAAATGTCCGGGACCGTGGCTAACGGAGTGCACACGGTCCTCGCAACTTTTTTCGAAATTTTCAGGGATGAAAGTTATGATGATTTTAGAGCTAATTTGAAAAAATTGAGTGATTTTACGATCTGTAGATAGGCCAAATTAAAGTTGCAATCTCAAAATTGAACCCTACCAAGATTGTTGAAAAATGCAAAATTTGAATTTTGAAAAAGAAAGGGAAACTGAAATTTTGAATTTTATGATTTTAGAGGGAATACTAAAAGCAATGCAGGTTTTGAAATTTAAAAATTGACTCAATTTCATGCAAAATTCAATTTTGAAAGTGGAAATCAAGGTTGTTGTAATTAAACATTTAATTTCAAAAGTCACAAACTACAAAAATTTGAATAAAGCACTGAAATTTCGAATGAATGCCAACACACTTTTCAGATTTAGGATAGTAAGAAGCACAATTTTGACATGAATTTTAATTTCAACAATTTTTGAATGATTAAAAGCCTTAATCCAAGCAATCACTAGACCAACTTTGACTTTAATTTTGAAGGTTTTAGAATTGATGAAGTCAGCCGAAATTCTGGATTTTAGCAGAAAAATATAGTAAGATCTAGCTCCCAAAATTTCGGAAAAAATGTCGGGGACGATGGCGCTTAGGGTGTACACGGTCCTCGCAACTTTTTTCCAAATTTTCAGGGATGAGAGATATTGTGATTTTGTTGCGGAATCCAAAGTTACAGCCGATTTGGAGGTGTTTTAATCAGTGAAATCATCAGTCAAAGGTTGAATCAAGAGGGTTTTAAAAATTAGGGTTTTGATACTTAACCACTTAATTTTCAAAATTAAAGCACATATATGATTTGACAATTTGCAGTAGGAGGGCAGATCTGAAACAAGCATTAACAATTAAACATTTCGCAAGCTTAATTATTAAAAAGAAAATTTTAGGGTTTTGTGCAATTAACCTCTAAAATTTGCAAAAGATCAAACATGGAAATGTAATTAAGGGAGCAAATTTTTCAGATCTAACCATGAATAATCAGAATTAGGATGTTCACATCGGGTTCACCAAAATGTAAGCGGAAAATCGAACCCTAAGTGTTCTCCCCCACTCCAAGGAGAAAGGGGGTCACTAGGATGGACGGTTTTCACTTAGGAGGGACTTTACATTCAAAAGAGGGGTTGAAACCCACAAGATCCAATCCCACACAATGCAGGATTGGATTCTAAATGAGTTTCAAGGGTTAAGACATCAAGGATACCCTCTTTTGTAAAGAACGTAGATAGAAAGATTGAACTAGGAATGCATGTAAAGTAAGAAAGATTCGCTTATAAATAGAGATAGGGATACGGGATGAAGCTGCGGACCTGGAATTAGCAGTAAAATGTCGAGATGATGCTGTTCTGCAAATTCAGGCGAAAGTTGACGGGACGATGGCGCCCGGCGTGCACATGGTCCTCCGAAAAATCCGCAAAACGAAGGGGGATCTGTTCGTCTCTGCACAAGGGTTCTAGATCTTCAATTACAGCCGCATACCTGCAACATGCGAAGGTGTAATGAATGTTGTATTTTGTATGTTGTAAGTGATCTCCTCTTCAATGGTTGAATCCTTGTCTTGAATGCAACACTTAGCCTTGAATGGAGACTTAGAATGCTCAATTGCTTGAAGGAATGCTTGAATGCTTGAATGTTTGAATGTTTGAATGTTTGAATATCGCTTCCGCCTCTTGCTCTTACTTATTTCCTTCCTCCCTTTCTAGGATAGGAAAAGTAGTTTATATACTTGTCAATTAGGGCTGATAGACTGATTTTTCCGACCTTAGGCCGACCTAGAAACAATATTTTCCAATTTGCAAACTTAAAGACTTGATGCCCAAAAGAGACCGGGCCCAAAATAGGGCCAGGGACCAGGGCACTAGGTGCCCTATTCCTGAAGGACCAGGGCGTTGGGCGCCTTAGTCCTGAAGGACCAGGGCGCTGGGCGCCATGGTCCCACCTCCTGGGACAGCAGGGTGCAAGGAGGATCAGGCCAGGGTGCTGAAAAATGCAGTTTTTGGTGTCATAAATAGGTTTCGGGGTCTCCATTTAGGTTCAACGTTGCACCACCATCGTGAAGACCCAAATGCAGTCGAAATTGCAAGTGTCGCAATTTTAGGACGCTACAAACATATATGTGATATGTCAAATAACACATAATAACTAAAAATGAATAGACTAAAAAACTAAAGCATATCAGAGCCTCAGATGGATGTGTTGTAGTCGAAGGAGGCAAAGTTATAGATGAATAAGTTATGACCATTCCCTATATCCATGGTAAGTGATCGAAAAGGAGTTAACCAAAGGGTTTCAACTCTGTTGTGCACTTAGTGAAAAGGAGTTGATCTAATACATACATACCTTTTCCCTTGGTCGTGTTGGATCCCATAATATATGTGTAGGACTTCTACTGAAATGGAATGGTAGAATAACAGTAGGAAGTTTGGAAGGGGCCTATAATAGATTAAAGACAATCATACAAGTTAATAACCCAAAGTTGTTGACAAACTAGATAAAACAAATATTTTAACATATGTAGAACAAATGCACACCGAAGCCTCGTATAGTTCTCCTATATCCTTAGGAGACCTAGTCGAATCTGATGCAGCTATTACCATTTCCTGTATGAAAAATGATAACATATGATATAGACATAAAAGGATTTAGTTATTTCGAACAAGCAAGAATCAAATCCAAAGTGAATATGAATATATCACCTCTTGCCTCTGTTGAACCTCATTGACATCAGGTGCATTCATTAATTCTGTAAACCCCATATGTTTCTGTATATAGAACAAATAAATTAAGTGCATTTATCAATATCTACATATACATGTTTAATCATAATACATTTCAACAAATGAATTTAAATTGTACTGAATTACCTTTTGTCGTTTGGGTGTCTGAGAGGATATCTTTTTCTACCTCAGAGTGCTAGAGGATGGCTTTGTCACACGAGATGTCCTCAAGGCAGGTGGGGTAAACTAATGGAAAACAATTAACATAAGGGAAAAGAGCATGTATTTAATATATCACTTAAGTCAAAAATATATAAATCTAAATGGTACCGCATAGCTATCTTGGCCAAAGTCAATGGCCGAAAGCATGATATCATCAAGTTGGGACATCTCAGCCACTGGTAAGCCCTATAAAATACCAAGTAATGATACATATAATTAACAAAAGATATTTTGAAACCAAAGTATTATTATATTTTCAACAAATTTACAGATCTTTACCTCTAGTGGTGAAACTACTCGTGACTATCGAGTCAACTTAAAAGTATGTGGTGTACTCCCACCACCTGCTGCACCCTGTAATGAATTTTATTTATATGTCACTTTAAATTGTTCTAAAAAAAAAATTCATTTCTTTTTATAAGATTTAGTCACTTAATTGATAACATGTCATAAACAAAACTAAACACACATGTGTCTGATAGAGAGGGTACAACATATTGATCAGTTCGTTGGTGAGGGCCACATCATCTGCAATGGAAGTATGGCATCTACTCCCACAACACGTACATAAATGAGATGTCAAACCAGCCTCATCCACGTTAGTGTCTACACTAGAACATACACCCTGGCAAGTGGGGCACATATGCTGAATGGGTTGGCTCGTGCCAAATGATGCATGAGGTGTTGTTGATGAAGGAGGTGTCGTTGAGGAAGGAGGTGTTGCTGATGAAGGAGGTGCCATTGATCAAGGAGGTGTCGTAGGTGCTGGTACATCCTCTGCTCCAACCAACTATGTGCCATGTTGAACAATGACATCAGTCAATGATGCAGCTGCCTGAAGAGTCTGTAATTCCATAGACTCCTTCAAGGATATAGGGACACTGACATGAACCATGGGTTTAGGAGTTGTGTGCCTCCTATATTGTGGCTCTACCACCCTATGGGCCCTAGGTCTATCCTGCGTAGAGCCTCTCCCTCTACCCTGAAATTGTCGGATGTCAAAGTAATTCGTCTTCTCGCCGAGGATAAACTCACAATACAACTTTCTCAAAAAATATAGAGGCACCTCCCAATTATTACAAGGTGGTTAGTCAAAGACCATATACCACCTATCCCAAAAAGATTCTTTCAGCCTAGCATGAACACACCAATGTATAGGAAATCAAGTCGTATTTAGTTCTAGGTTGTTATTGGTGATAGGATCGGTAAAAAGAGCACATATGTCAACTTTACCTATGCCCTTTTTCTTCACTTGATCATATGACAACCCATCTGCATAAAATGTTCGACATCTATTCCTCCATGAACCCCATTTTGTAACCTCCCTAGATACCTCATTTGCACTATTAGCCATTGTTTCTAGTGTTCTGGCGAGGGTTGAGTGGTGCTCAAAGCTAGAGGACCTCAACTTATTCACCAATATATAAATTTGGGCACTATTTTGTGTAAGGTGATTGATGAGATCCTCTTGTGTGGCATCTACATGATCTAATGGAGGACGTGGAGGGTTTCGGGGTGGCAGTGGTTGTTGAGGAGCAACATTTTGAGGATTTTCTTGTTGCTCTTGTGCAATGTTTACAGGGTTTTCTTGTGTTGCTTGTGCAGGAGGAGGTCTTTGTTGTGTATTTTGTTTTGGGGGATTGTTTGAAGAATCTGACATCAAATTAATAAAAACAAAACTTAAACCAATTAAAAAACCCTACTTCAATTAAAATGCAAACAAAAATAATCAAACCAATCAAATCTTACCTGTTCGAGGGGCTGCCATTGTTGAAAATTGCTCTCAATGTTGGGAAAATCCAAAATAGTTGCAAACCCGCACGGGTTCTATATTTTTTTTGCTTTTCCTTGTTGTTGTTCCACGGGTTTTGGTGTTGAAAATGGCCAAAACCCATGGCCTACACTCAAAAATAATGTCTTTTAATTTTTTATTAAAAAATAAAATGTTCCTCAAAACCTGTATGGGTTTTGAGGAAATTTTGGTTTTTTGAATTGTTTTTCTCTAGGCTTGGTGTTACCAAGCCTATCACATTTTTGAATTTTTAGAACCCGCACGGGTTATGAAAAATTTGGTTTTTTTTTTTGGCATGTGGCCACTTTTCTATTCACCATCTTGGTGCACTTACCCTAGCAGTGTTTGTCAAAAAAAGCTTATAGAATATCAAGGAGATGATTACATAAATAAAGCAATAAATTTTATCAACACTGTGATAAAGAATGGATTATTAATACTTGATGATATGATGTCAAGTATATCATATGGAACCTTAAGTGTTAAGCAAAAAAAAGAACTTGATATTATTTATGTCACATTATAATCAAGATGACAATTCCATGCCACTATACATGATAATTCAAGGGACGACTAGAGCAAGTAAATCATATCTGATTCATGCAATTCTTCAAGCTCTTTATGATGCATCAGCACTACAACCTTATCCCCTATTATTACTAGCACCAACTAGAGTTGCAAATTTAACATTGGTGCATCAACAATGAACATTCAACTCTAATAATACCTCTTGCATATTTTGTTGAATTAGAAGACACAAGGCTCACTAGTCTCAAAGAAGAAATTCAACATATTAAATACATATTGATTGATGAAATGAGTTTTATTGGACAAAATTTATTACAAAATATCGATTCAAGACTACATCAAGCTTTTCTCAAAAAATCAAACATGAGTTTTGGTGGAAAATCAATCATTTTGGTAGGAGATTTGGGACAACTACCTCATGTTAGTGACAAAACACCTTATGATAGTATTGTGTGCGCAAAATTATTATGGGAAGAGTTTAATATAGTTGTTACTTTGGATAATGTGGCTAGACATGAAGGTGAAAGTGAAGACCAACATAGGTTTCGCCAATTTCTCACAAAGATTAGTGATGCACATCCAGCTATAGATGATTGGAAATTATTGATGAAAAGAACATATGTATCATTACATCGAACAATTAAGGAGGAGTTTGATAATAATATTCATCTATTTGCAACAAATGATAATGTACATAACCAAAACAAAATAAATTTATATGCATTAAAAGACTGATAGCTCGAACCATTGTAAGCAAATAAGGTAGTACTAATCTAGCAGGAGGTCAAAATGATGAATTGGATGTTGAATTATTAGTTGCTAAGGATGCAAGGGTCGTGCTAACATCTAATTTATGGATAGAAGTAAGTCTTGTGAATGTAGCTTAATGATACATCCAAAATATCATATACAAACCTGGATGCGCCCCACCAGATCCACCAATATATGTTATGGTTGAATTTGATAATTACTCTAGACTTCATTCCGAAGATGCATCTCCAAATTTAATTCCTATTTTACTAATACAAAGGGGCCACATGCGTCAATGGCCCCTATGATTGGCTTGGGCACTAACAATTCATAAATCACAAGGACTAACTCTCTCCAAGGCAAAAATTAACATAGGATCAAGAGAAAGGGCAAGATTAACATTTGTTGCTATATCACGTGTCAAGGCCTTGGATGGAATTAGAATCTCACCACCATTTTCATATGATTGTTATGAAAAAAATGAAGACAAAAAAATAACTCACCAAAAGGAAAGTAGAGGAAGAAAGACTCAAATATTTGGAAACATAATATTTTTATGTAATTTATACATTGTTTAAGTGAACTCTTTTATTAATATTGAGATTAAATTTTTGTTTTAAAAGATTAAATGCCTCATTCATTTTGAATTCCTATTGTACATTTGAATGAATATGATAAGCATTATGATTTGCAAAGCATAATAATACTTTATTTAAATAAAAAAAAAGTGATAAATTAATACTTTACATGTCATACTACGGATGCTACTAGCTTAGATATCTCAATACATCTATCTAAAATACATCGAGAGATATCAATCTTGAGGCACCTATCTATTCTCAATAACAATTTAAAATAGGCACCTCGAGATTGATATCTTTCAATATATTTTAAATAGATGTATTAAGATATCTAAGCTAGTAAATATTATCTCCAAATTCTTTAAAAAAAAATCTATAATTGAAAGAAAATATTTTATCTTAAGCATTGATTTGTGTGGTTAGTTAGACTAAAAATTAGACACATTTATAAGTTATCACTTAGGTCATCCAAATCACTATTTATAGATATTGAAGGTCTTAAAATTATAGAGGCTAATCTATATAGAAACTCAAATCAACAAATTTAAAATTGACTCATTTTTGCATCCAATGGACTAAAATCTTTCAACTTCAAAAGCCAAATTTTATTAATATAATCACCTTAATATGTTCATCTCAAATCTAATAGAAAAAATTCAATAATAAATTATCATAATAAAATTTATCATTCTTCTAATTTTAAAATGAACATTTACTTCTTATTTTTCAAATTAAATCAAATCCACATTTCCATTCATAATTTATTATATTTAATTTAAATTTGCAGTGTGAAAATAATTATGTATGTTATGCGCTGAACAATGACATTTCCGTGAGCATAAAGATAATGACAATATTTCATTATATTCTATTTGACCGTAAGAACACTTTCCAAGGACAACTTTCGAATATTCCTCGCGTATTCTATTTGACTACTTTTCTCATTCTAGATCCTACTTCACATCATGGATGGTAAAGTCTAAGGTAAGATATTTGGTATCATTGTTTACATAAAATTAATTTTGATTTACCAGACGCATAATTTTAAAAATTTAAAAGAGAAAAATAAATAAAAAATATATATAAAAGAGATTGTTTTTTATTTATTATTAATAATATTCATAAAGATATAATAGAATTAGAGCTCAATAAATTAGAAGAGAGTATTCAGTGTATTTTTAAATAATGTAACTAAAGATTAAGTAATTTAGATTAATATTAAAATTAAAATTAAATCAATTGTAAGAGAAATCTACAATAATAATATAACACATAATCAAACACATTCCAAATCTTAATGTTGATTTAATAAAATCTAATACACAACTAACTTTAAAATTGCAATTCTATTATCAAATTAAAAAATAAAACTTTTATAAAAATAATTAAATTAACACATTTTAACTTTTCATGTATTTTTTCTAATTGATTTAATGGTAGGTTATGCTTATTTTCCTTACAATATATATTTCATATGTGAGTCTATTCTTAAATATAATTATATTTAATGACTAAAAGCAATTTTTTGTCAATAAAAATAGAACTACTTATAACTTTTCTTTAGTAATAACATATAAATATTAATTATCAAAGGGTTATAGTTCAATTGGTTCAACACAATTGATGAGAGGATGATGGTAGTGATAAGGTTCAAACTCTTAGAGGTGCTTATAGGTCATGTTTGATATTTTGTGCTTCTAGATGAAGTTTGACATCTAGATAACTTTGATGGACCCCGACGGATTGGACCCCCTCCACATGACTACTTAACGGAAAGATGATTTATAATTTAGATATATGCTGGATAACTTTGATGGATGCGATGGATTGGACACCTCCACATGACTACTTAACTGAAAGATGATTTATAATTATGATGTATGCTACCTCATATTGTTGTGATCTCCCATATAAATACAAAGATGCCAACATCTATATATGATCTATTTGTTATACTTACACAGTAGAAAATAGTGATCCAAAAGCTTCCAAAGAAAGAATATTCTAGAATGCTTGCTTAATTTGAAAAGCTTGAAAGAGCTATTGAAAACCCATACGGACCCACTACCTTGAAAGAGCTATTGAAAATCAATACGTTAAGCTTACCATTATCTAGACGTATGCAGTTTCTGTTTTCCAAATGCTCTATGGGAAACCGGCCCCCACAATATATAAAACCAAACTTAGCTAACACAACATTATATTCCTTCATTGTCTACAGTAAGAAGTAGATAAAATTTTCCCATTGCTCTGCAGAAGAGCAATTATAGCCTTGAGCTATGATGGCAATCCAAGTTGAGAAATTCTTCATTTCTGTGTATTCATTTGCCTGTGTACTTTCAATTACTCTCCTCCTATGTTGTCATATTATTCCTCTATGCAGTGGATCCACACTACTCAATACGACGTTCAGCAATTCTCAGCATGAGTATTGCAGAGAAGGATTCAGATGTATTAACAGAAGGATGTTACGACAGTGTGGGGAACAAAATTCATATTTACAAATAAATTTGAGCACACAGGGATCCCTCCTGGACGACCAATTTGTTACAGTGACCATCAATGGCATGTTGAATCCCAGTGATGATGATTGGGTTGCCTTAATTTCGCCTTCAAATGCCAAGTATGCTTCTTTTCTCACTAACTCTGCTAAGATTATATATATATTTCTGCTCGTTCCTTTTTAATGGCCGGTTGCAACTCTGCTCAGGAAATTTATACCATCTGAAAAAGAAGAAGGCCTGTAAATATGCTGGCTCTTATTATCATTCAAATATAAATTCAAGTTTACAAACTGTTATTCTTAACAGGTGTTAGATGGTGAATATAATATTCTGGTTGAGATATCTCTTTCAAATGTCTATTTTTAAATTAATTTGACATACATAAGTTTAGTAGACATCTCATTCAGTAAACATCTTAGAAAGAATATCTCTTGGTATATTGTAGATATTTGGGTCCTAAAGATAGAACAATAAATAATGTGAAACAGAATATCTGATTGCCCTTTGAAAGACGTGCTCTATGTGGAAACTGGAGATGTGGCATCCCATCCTCTTTTGTGTCATTACCCTGTGAAGGTAACCTCAATAACTTAGTATAATGTTATTTTCAATTGATATATTTTCTACTTCGATTTCTTTGATAACGTTGGATTAGCTGTTAGAATTTGTGGAAGTTGATCCTGTGGATTCACTTTCACTCTGATCTAGATGAAGAACATCTAGAATTTTGATGTAATGACAAATTTATAAATTATAGATTGTACAAAATGGGTAATCTGATATTAAATTGTGATTATGGATTGGTTTTTTTGTCAACTGTCTAACAATAAACAGCTGGTATTTTGACTATGTATCAATTGTTTAAATGATTTCAGCTTAAACAATACACATTAAACTTTGACCTGTATAAGTGGCTCATCTTAAATCGCATTAATAAATGACACCTACTCAAAAATTGAGTGTGGTTTCAAATGAATCACTAGATTTGACTTAAGCAACACACTTTAAATTTAGACTTAATTAGACAACTCATCTTCAATTACATTAACAGATGGATCAGTGATTGGGATTTCAAATGAACTGTCTAAAAGACCAGACTTAAAGAATACTCTAAGTCTTGATTTGTTTATATGATTCATTTCTTAATACATATTAATTATATTAAACTAGATTAAAACAGCCTGCCTGTTCAATTTGGAATAATGGAGGTGGTTGAATTCTAAGAAAGTGAATTATATTGTTACAGTCCCAGTTCATGAAGAACGACCCTTCGTATCTACCATGCAATAAAAGCAAGTGCGAGAAGAAAACAGGAAATGTTTGTACAGTGAAGACCTGCAATGGATCTTTATCATTTCACATTGTCAATATCCGCACAGATATTGAGTTTGTTCTCTTCCGAGGTGGGTATGACATTCCCTGCATCCTCAAGTCTTCACAGCCTCTCAAGTTTTCCAACCCAAATATGCCTCTTCATGCTCATATTTCCAGCATAGATTCTACAGGGACAACGGTAAGTGGCTAAGCATTTATTCAAATTGGGACAGATTTTCAATTTTAGTAATAGTTATATGTACTCTTCAATTATGTAAGTTCTATGTCATTTCAGATGAAAGTAACATGGATCAGTGGAAGCAATGGCGATCAATATCTACAGTATGCATCTGGGAAGACTTCCAAGTCCACTGTTACTACCTTCACTCAAGCTGATATGTGTGGTAAATTCACTTTACTGATTTCCTAATTGTTTATCTGGGTAGCTCTTCATAAATCAAATCAAATTAGTTTAAACTGTTTTTAGATTTGATTGTGTGAATTTGTTTTTGTCAGTTGAATTGTGTGAGTTTTTTCTTGAATATTTTGGTAGAATTTTGTTATCTATTTTCTCTTTTTTAGCTTTCTATTTTTTATTATAGATCATAAAATTTGATCCAAAAAATTGATGAAAAATTCACACAATTGAATTCAAAAACAGTTGAAACTAATATCATAGACTAGAGAAATTTTATGTCTATGACAAAATATAATTATAAATTTAATAAAATAGCACACTTTGTTGTTGTTCTACTAGGTGGTCCTTTAACTCCAAGCCCAGCCACTGATTTCGGATGGCACGATCCTGGATACATTCACACGGCCTTGATGACTGGACTTCTTCCCTCTCAGAAATATGTTTACAAATATGGAAGGTGTAATAATTTTCTAAACTATTTGAATGTCACACAGATAGATTTTTCAAAATTTTTTGGTTTAATTTAAGTGAGAAAATCCAGTTGTCAATGAATAGTAAACCTGAAATCCCAATGTCTACAGTGATAATGTGGGCTGGAGTGATCCTGTACAATTTTCCACCCCTCCTGCAGCAGGTGCGAGCCACATAAAATTTCTTGCATTTGGGGACATGGGGAAAGCTCCTCTTGATGCATCTGATGAGCATTACATTCAGGTATATTCATTTTAGCAGACCCCAAATTTGTTTGATCTTCAGAAAAGAGAAAGTAACATTCAAGTTCCAATGTTATTTAACATCCACTTTTACAATGACATTTTTTTTCATGTTCCATTCTAACCTTCAGTTACAATTTCTATAAAAGGCTAATGGGGGCAGTGAAATTATTGGCAGCCAGGGTCACTAGGAGTTATAAAGGCCATGACAGAAGAAGAAAATGTGGATTCTATTTTCCATATTGGAGATATCAGCTATGCAACGGGGTTTCTTGTTGAATGGGACTTCTTCCTCCATATGATCTCTCCACTTGCTTCCCGGGTATCTTACATGACTGCCATTGGCAACCACGAAAGGTAATAAATAATTCCTTAATTTGGTTTTATTTTGAAGTATGTTACATAGACTGAGACGAAAGTTGAAACAGGCTTAATGAGAAAGAACTGTATTCATAACTGTGGACTACAGAGATTTTCCGGGCAGTAACTCGGTATACGAGTTGACAGACTCTGGAGGAGAATGTGGTGTTCCTTATGAAAGATATTTTCCTATGCCAACACAAACAGAGGACAAACCATGGTACTCAATTAGTCAAGGGCCAGTGCATTTCACTGTAATCTCTACTGAGCATGACTGGAGTGTAGGTAGTGAACAGGTATTGAGCTCACGATTTATTTTAATAATTTTTATTTTTCTTGTTATCTATTTTTTTCATAGAATGTGATTTGAAATATTGATATAAAATATTCACATATTCTTTATAGAGAATTTGATTTGAAATATTGATATAAAATGTTCACATAATCAAGTCATATAGATAGCAATCCGTAGTTTTAAAAATATTTCAATTTAAAATTACATTGACAATTTTTTGTGTTTGAATTGGATTTCAGTATGAATGGATTGAGCAGGACTTGGCTTCTGTGGACCGCAAGCAAACACCCTGGCTTGTTTTCACAGGGTAACATAACACTCTCTATTTAGATTTGACTATGTAAACAATTTTTAATATAAGTTTAGGATTGTATTCTGATCTACCATCATGCTGAGGTGAGCTAGAGAAGAGAGATGAAAATCATAGAATATGATCATTTTCTTGCGTACTTCATTTTGATAACAGATTATAGAATACGATCCAAAATGATGAAAAAAATTACAAGATCAAATTTAATAACTTTCAAAAAAATTCAACATCTTTAAATAACAATTATACTAACAAAAATATGATCTTTGCTTTGGATAACAACAGACATCGACCCATGTATTCGAGTATAAAAGAGGGATTGCTACACAATAATGTAGATGCTAAGTTTGTTGCAGCCATTGAACCACTTCTTCCCAAGTACCAGGTTAATAAACTGTAAACTTTGATCGTTGATATCTTACTGTCTGATGTAAAATTAAAATTTAATATTGAGCTAAGAAAGGAGTTTTCACAGGTGGATTTGGTCCTATGGGGTCATGTTCACAACTATGAGCGTACATGCTCTGTATTTCAGAATACCTGCAAATCTCTTCCTGAGAAGGACGTGAACGGATTAGATACCTACTCTGCCATCAATTACAGTGCACCCATTCATGTCGTTATTGGGATGGCAGGATTTTCTCTTGATGAATTTGAATCTAACGTGAGCAATTAAATAAGATAAGACAATCAATCTGAATTGCCGTAATTCTTAAATGGATGAATAAATTTACGACCTTTATATATGATTGGATTTGGATGCAGCCATCAAACTGGAGTTCGGTACGTTTCTCAGAGTTTGGGTATTCTCGAGTGAATGCCACGACGGAAGAATTGCTATTCGAGGTGAGTTAGGGTTTCATATTCTGCAAACATTACTTGCATTATTCGATCATCTCTTGCTCTCTGATATTCTTTTTTCTGTTTGATTTGAGCAGTTTGTAAATTCTGGTACGCGACAAGTGAGAGATACGTTCAAGATAACGAAGCAATAATCCTCTACAGACGGATTTTTCCATTTCTTTGTAGCTTTGAACGACCCTTCCAAGGAGTTCCAAAAATAACAATAAAAATTGCGTATTGATCTGAATTCCATTGAGTCTAACTTATCTTGCCGATTGAACACACAAATTTCATCTGAAACTCTCTCCCACACAAAATCTAGGTGTGCAAGTTAAATGTGGGTTTATTTATGGATCAAATGTTTTCTATTATTTTATATTGATTTATTATTTATGTATTAAATATATTTTGTACGTCTTAAAAAGTTGTATAGGTTTATTTAGATAAGTACATTGTTATTGTTTTATTATAAATCTATATGACGACTAATTCCAACCTAAGCAAATTGATTTCATATTTATATAATTAAAGTATAATAATATTTGACCAAAAATATGTGAAAATGTAATAAACTTTCTATAATACATCAAATTACCAATCATTTTTTCTTTCTTTCTTATTATTTCTTTAAGTTATTAAGTGTTCATTCATTATATGCTCAGGTATTCATCTATCCATCAAACATGATAGGTAACATAATGCTATGGCCATAGACTTAAATAGGGACAATCCATCGCCCTAAACCATTCTCATCTCAAGCCTAGACTTTCTATTGGAAGTGAACCAAGGTCTGTCTTATAGGAGAAGAGAGTATATCCAACTTAAATCCCACCTTAGAATTTTGGCCTATTACCTATACAGAAGCAAGTGATCCTTTCACAATCCTTTTGAGTATACAATGAATACTTTTTATCTTTACTTAATATTAAATATTTTTATCTCAAGCCCCCTCACTTAAATGATTTAACTTTGACTTATTAATCTTTATTAACATATGACCTTCCTAAACCCCATCCCTAATTGTTTACGTACTAGGGACACACTCCATCCCTAGATTGCCTACATACATTGCCTCCAAACAAGATCGAGGCCTATGTAGTTATATTTTATAACTAGGTTTGATGTAAACTATATAGTGGATAAACAACCATTTTTAGGGCCATTGTCTTAGATAGTTTATATGTGATTATTATCCATGTTGGGAAGCTCATACGGAAAAAAGGATCTATGGCAGCCCGTTTCTTGTTTGCCTAATTCCATTTAAGTCCTAGTCCTATGGTAACATCACCCTTAACCCATGTATCAGAAAAAATGATCATAACATCCAATTAAAAATAATCTGAATAATTGCATACATCTTGTTGGTATTATGGATGACTTCGTCATGTGTTGCATTGGTTTTGTCATTGATGTCAACACGTATCTTCTTGGAGGTCTAAATTGTTGTTTTGGTACTATGGTTATATTGGTTTACTGTTGAACTAACAATATGGTTCATCGGTATGGTTAGTGGCTTATGCACAGTCACCGGTATGTGTTCACCAGTAGGTTATATTGTTCACCGACAGCGATGATGACTTGTTATCATCTGGAGATCATTTGGTTATGTCCAAGACATGGATTGGAAGTTTGGATTTGGTGTTTTGCTTTTTGGTCTAATCGGGTTGACAGATTTGCCTTTACCGACAGATAGGTCTAGGTTGTGGATCGGTACTCCAGATTAGCACGGCACGTTATGGAGATTGTTTATTAATTGGATATTGTGGTAAATGAATTGAGCTGACATGTTGTATCACATCAAGACTTATTTGTAATTGATTTAATTGTAATATCTTTAGTGAGTTGACCTATACATTTGGTCTTAGGTTTTGTATAAATGATTGTAAGATCTTATTGAAGATTGGGATATGGTTATGGTATGAGTGTGTTCGAATGTTGAAGAGCGAAAATAAGCAGATCCTTGTGCGAATCACACAAACGTTATTTGAAGGTTGAAGGAAGGTTATGAAGGTGTATTGACACTCATGTTCAGAGCTTAACCGATATTGAATTCAGCATTGGAGATGCTATTTTCAGCAGTACATTATCATTGGATTTAACCATCCAATTGTGTAGTCAGTGTGACTCCTATTTTTTGATTGAGAAGTGAGCTCTAGGCAGTTGGCCTTTCTGCATGTGCAAACCCCATTTGTATACACATACTATCCGCAGTAGTATCATCTGATTGTGGGTAAGGTTTCCCGCCGTGGTTTTTCCCTTACCGGGTTTCTATGTCAAAATCTATGTGTTATGTGTTGTGGATGTTGTTTCTCTTTATGTTTCATGCATTAAGTTATACCAGTATTGTTATATCTGTTAAATACTGACACTTAAGTTTGGTTTACCGACATTAAGTTTAAATTTGAATAATTTGCATTTGGATTACAATTTATTGACAACTGAATCACCCGCCCTCTCAGTTGTCCTTCTTGGGAGCTAACAATTGGTATCAGAGCAAAGTCCTCTTTTTGCAGAAGCCTAACAGCTTGAGGAGATCTTATGGCAACAAATATTTTCAGGAAGGACAGTCTGAAGCTTGATGGAACTAACTATGGCATATGGAAGATTAGAATGAAAACACATCTAAATTGCATTGGAAGAGATGTATGGGATGTTACTAAGAATGGCTATGTTGCTCCTATTTTGAATCAACCTCATCCACCAACATTGGCTAAGGACATGGACAATGATTGCAAAGCAAGAGAAGCACTTCTGAGTGCATTATCAGATCAACAAATCATGAGATTATCAGACTGATCTTCTGTTAAAGCTATTTGGGATAAACTGGAAACACTGAATGAAGGAGATACTACTGTCAAGATTTCAAAATTAGAATGTTACCGGGTCAGGTATGAAAACTTAAAGATGGAAGAAGATGAAAGAATTTCTGTATTTATGGAAAGAGTTATTGAAATTATTTTAGGAATACAATGTTGTGGAGGATCCTTAAGTGAAGATGAAATTGTGTCCAAAGTTTTAAGAGTATTGCCACCGGCTTACAAAATGAAAGTGGTTGTTATTAATGATATGAGAACAATGCCTAATACTTCAATTTCTAGAGATACTTTGGTTGGAAAACTTTCAGCATTTGAACTTGAAAAGTTTGGTCTTGTTGCTACTGTAAAGACTGATTTAGCTTTTAAAGCATGATCATCATCTGACAAAACTGATTGGAAAGCACTTTATGCAAAAGAACTTGAAGATATGAGGAGAGAAAATGAAGAACTTGAAGAACTATTTGCAAGGAAAATGCCTAAAGGTCCAGCAGGAAGTAAGTATGAAGGTAAAGCACCTTTCAAATGTTTTAATTGCAAGAAAATTGGTCATATGACATCTAGATGTCTTGATAGACATGCAAGACTAAGGGACGAAGCAAAAAGATCATATAAAACTAACCCTGAATAGCAAAGATACAGATTTAAGAAAAACAGAGATAAGTCATGTTACTATGCAGATGAAGGTGTTACAGATGATTCAGATGAAGATCCAGCAGATAATGGATTGGCTTTTGTTGCAATAAAAGAAGATCAACTGACACCTATTGTCAAACTGGTAGAGCAGGCACTGGCAACAAAAATTGAAGAAAATGATGAATGGATTATAGATTTTGGATGCTTGCATCATATGACTGGTGATAAAAGAAAATTCTTATCTTTTCAATAAATTCATGGAGGTCTAGTAACGTTTGGAGATGATAAAGCTTGTTTAATCAAAGGAAAAGGCACTATATCTTTGGATGGTAAGCACAATACTGACAATGTTTATTATGTAGAAGGTTTAAAGCATAATCTTTTGAGTGTTGGTCAGTTAGTGGAAAAAGGATTTCAGTTACAATTCAAGAATGGGAAATGCAAAATCATAAACAGAACCGGATTGGAGATTGCAATCGGTAATCAGACTAAAGGTAATATCTTTCATTTGAATATCAGTGATAAAAACATGTTTGATTGCACACATTGATGAAAGTTGGCTATGGCATAAAAGAATTTGTCATGTGAATTTTGATTGCATTGTTAAGATCAGTTCAACTAAGGCAGTTAGGGATTTACCTAAGATTGTGAAACCTCATAATACGGTATGTAAGGAATGTCAAATGGGAAAGAAAGTTAGAACAACATTTAAGAGCACAACTAAGAAGTCCAATAGTATTCTTGATTTAATTCATACTAATTTGTGTGGTCCAGCAAGAACAAGAAGTCTACAAGGAGATAGATACTTTATGTTAATAATTGATGATTATTCTAGAATGTGTTGGGTTACTTTTCTCAAGGAGAAATCAAAAGCTTTTGGAAGATTCAAGATATTCAAGGCAATGGTAGAGAATGAAATCGGCAAGAAAATCAAATGTTTAAGATCAGATCAAGGAGGAGAATTTACATCTAGAGAATTTAATGCATTCTGTGAAGTGAATGGAATCAAATGACAACTATCAGCACCCCGGATACCCCAGCAGAATGGAGTTGTGGAAAGGAAGAACATAACTATTCTGGATGCAGCAAGAACAATATTAATGGAAAAAAATCTACCTCATGTGTACTGGAGAGAAGCAGTGAATACATCGGTTTATACTTTCAACAGAGTTCACATCAAAACTGAAACTGGTAAGACCCCTTATGAACTATGGTTTGGTCATATTCCTACTCTTAAGTATTTCATAATATTTGGAAGCAAATGTTATATTAGAAGAGATGAGTATATTGGCAAGTTTGATCATAGAAGTGATGAAGGAATATTTCTTGGTTATTCATCTAAAAGCAAGGCATATAGATGTTATAATAAAAAGTTACAAAAAATCATTGAGAGTACTAATGTGAAGATAGATGAACACTTTAGAGGAGATTCAAGATCTGTAGAACGAGCAGTTGAAATGCTTATAAATGAACTGACACAAACTGCACAGGTATAGAATGAAGACCCAGTCACACCAACATCATCAGAAAACTCGATTGTGATTGAAGAACAACAACCTGTGAATGTTAATCAGAATAAATCCAGGTATTTAAGATTGAATCATTCAGAGATTCAGATAATTGGAAACAAGAATCAAGGTGTTATGACTAGAGGAAGACTGGCAAATGAAGAGGTATGTTTAATTTATCAAGTTGAACCAACATCTGTTATTGAAGCATGTAAGGATGAACATTGGATAAAAGCAATGAAAGATGAATTAGAATAAATTGAAGAGAACAACACTTGGACATTGGTTCGCCGGCCTAAAGACAAAAATGTAATTGGAACTAAATGGGTACTTAGGAATAAACTTAATGAAGATGGAGAAGTAATCAGGAACAAAGAAAGATTAGTTTGTAAAGGTTATTCATAGAAAGAAGGAATTGATTATAATGAAACCTTTTGCACCGGTAGCCAGAATTGAGGCAGTTAGACTATTTCTTGCATTTGCAGCTCATAAGAATTATAAAGTTTATCAGTTGGATGTAAAATGTGCATTTTTTAATGGAGATATTGAGGAGGAAGTTTACATTGAAGAACCTGATGGATTTTCTTTGACAGATAATAAGGATATGGTTTGTAGGTTAAGGAAAGACTTATATGGATTGAAGCAGGTTCCCAGAGCTTGGTATGCTAGATTGGATAAATATCTTTTGAAGCTTGGTTACACAAAAGGTAATGCTGACATCAATTTGTATTAGAAAGTTACCAATGATGATATTTTAGTTATTGAAGTATTTGTAGATGATATCATTTTTGGAGGTGAAGATGGATTATGTAAAGACTTTGCTAATCAGATGCAAAAAGAATTTGAAATGTCTATGATTGGAGAGATAAAAAAATTTCTAGGTTTGAAGGTTTCACAAACAGATAAAGGTATATTCATATGTCAAACAAAGTACTTGAAGGAACTTTTGAAGAAATTTTGTATGGAAAATTCCAAACCCGTAAGTACTCCTATGACTACAACTAATAAATTGGCATTGAAGGATGATTTAGCTCCTATTAATCCGATAAGATACAAATCTATGATTGGAGGTTTATTGTATTTGACACAAACAAGACTTGATATAATGAATGTAGTATGTATTGTTTCAAGATTCCAAAGCAATCCTAAAGAAAATCATGAATCAGCAGTTAAAAGGATTTTCTGGTACCTACAAGGCACAACAAATCTTGGTTTATGGTATCCTAAAGATGAAAATTTTGATTTATGTGCATACACTGATGCAAATTGGGCAGGAGATGTAGATGACAGAAAGAGTACATCTGGCGGTCCATTCTTTCTTGGCAGAAGATTGATTTCATGGATAAGCAAGAAGCAGACTTGTACATCACTATTAACATCAGAATCAAAATATGTTACGGCAGCAACTAATTGTACTCAGGTATTATGGATCAAGAAAATGTTGAAGGACATAAAGGTAAAATGCAAAGAACCAATAATCATTTATTGTAATAATTCAGTAGCAATTGATATATCAAAGAATCCGTTATTTCACTCTAAGACAAAACATGTTTCTATTAAGTATAATTTTCTAAAAGAGAATGTTGAAGCAAATGAAGTGAAATTGGTTTATGTGAATACTAAAGAGAAAATTGCAGATATCTTTACAAAGCCTTCGCCTAAGGAAACATTTGAATATCTCAGAGAGAAGCTTGGGGTATTTTGCCCACCGGAAGAGACTTAGATGCTGAATATTGACATCAAACCGACAAGGACTAACAGAAAAATCTTTTTCCGACTTTGATGGAGGAGAGTTGCTTCTCAGGGGGAGTAGTTGGCTAAATGTTAAGTTTTGAATTCTTAATTGCTTTGGCATTTGATGTCAAAGGGGGAGAGATATCTATGAAAAAGAACTATACTTTTGGGGAGATATATAATTTTGGTTTTGGTTCTGTAACAAACTTTGTATCGATCTATCTTTGGGAGATTGATTGGTTTACTATTTTTGGCACTTAGATGTTTTTCCATCTAGTGTTGCCATCAATGCCAAAGGAGGAGATTGTTGGTATTATGGATGACTTTGTCATGTGTTGCATTGGTTTTGTCATTGATGTCAACACTTATCTTCTTGGAGTTCTACATTGTTGTTTTGGTACTATGGTTATATTGGTTTATTGTTGAACCGACAATATGGTTCACCGGTATGGTTAGTGGCTTACGCATGGTCACCAGTATGTGTTCACCAGTAGGTTATATTTTTCACCGACAGCGATGATGACTTGTTATCATCTGAAGATCATTTGGTTATGTCGAAGACATGGACTGGAAGTTTGGATTTGGTGTTTTTCTTTTTGGTCTAATCGGGTTGACAGATTTGCTTTTACCGGCAAATAGGTCTAGGTTATGGACCGGTACTCCAGATCAACATGACATGTTATGGAGATTGTTTATTAATTGGATATTGTGGTAAATGTATTGAGCTGACATGTTGTATCGCATCAAGACTTATTTGTAATTGATTTAATTGTAATATCTTTAGTGAGCCGACCTATACATTTGGTCTTAGGTTTTGTATAAATGATTGTATGGTCTTATTGAAGATCAGGATATGGTTATGGTATGAGTGTGTTCGAATATTGAAGAGCGAAAATAAGAAGATCCTTGTACGAATCATGCAGACATTATTTGAAGCTTGAAGGAAGGTTATGAAGGTGTTTTGACACTCATGTTCAGAGCTTAACTGGTACTAAATCTAGCATTGGAGATGATATTTTGAGCAGTACATTATCATTGGATTTAACCATCCAATTGTGTAGTTAGTGTGACTCCTATTTTGTGATTGAGTAGTGAGCTCTAGGCAGTTGGCCTTTATGCATGTGTAGACCCCATTTGTATACAGATACTATCTGCAGTAGTTGATGAATACTAAGAGGGGGGGGGTGAATTAGTATGCCAAAAATCTTTGTACTAAAACACTTACACAGTCTAAAGATAAATCGATAAAGCAGTCTGACAATCAAACCGGTTATCACACATACAAACCAAAATGCGAATAAAACATTCACCCACAAAAGCAATACAACCATAACACAAGATATTTGGCGTGGAAACCCAACTGGGAAAAACCACGGTGACATGGAACTCACAAGTCACTATCTACATAATAGAAACCAGACCAGTTAAGGTCAGACCAGTTAAGGTCTTACAATGTTCTTCACCAGAACAGATCCTGTTAAGAATCTCAATCTCTGTTAGGAGATAAGTCCAATTAAAGACTACCTTGTTAGAGGATTTTAGATTCACATGTGTGAACCACCTTGTTAGAGGATTTTACAAAGGCTTTGAGGCCTACCCGGTTAAGGGCTACAAACTTGTCAAAGATGTGAGTAATCAACAAGTGTTTGATCTATCTACTAGCACAAACTACTTGGTTAGATCCAGTATTGCTCACAGCTAATGCATTCCAGCATTACTTCAGTCTTCTCTATCTCTCTCAGTTACAACTCGATCTTCTCAGATAAGATCACTCTTCACTTCCACCTTAAACCCTAGCTCAACATAAACCCTATTTGCAACTTCTTCAACAACACAAAAACCCTAGACATGATGTCCTTTTAAAGGAATCTAATTTCATGTCGGTCCAATAGGATTACATTACAATTTCCTAGGTTCAGTGAATCTAGACTTACTCAGTAACACGACACAAGAATCACCATCAATGTGTCGGCACCGTCAAACAATCGATGGATTGGTAACTCATCACAAAATGTCGGTTGGTAACTCATCACAGAGTATTACTGGTTCATACAAAATGTGGGTTGCCGGTTTGACAAAAATGAAGAATGGTAAGAATGTGTTGTGCTGCTTTGCTTCCTCGTACCACTTGTGATCTGTGAACCGCTTGGGGTCGACATGCCGCTTCAGACTGGGAAACACATTCTGCAAAATCACTACTAGTCTAAGAGACTAGAATACAACATACCGGTTGGAACAAATACCGGTTGAGCATGAGCTCATACATATAAAGGGGATCTCAATACAAGTGTGTGTCCATCAATGACAATCACAACATAAACATCAAAAATGCCAACAATCTCCCCCTTTGGCATTGATGGCAACACTTAGGAAAATAAAATTTTGACATCTAAGTGTTTTACAACAAAAACTTGCCATTAACAAAATTGCTCCCCCTAAGCATATACACTATCCCTTAATCAACAGAGTGTATAGCAATTTTGCATTCAGAGCATAATCATCAAAGCATATAGCATATATCACAGCATACATCAAAATTTCAAAACAGATTCTTCTCCCCTTGATATATCAAAATTTCAAAAATTTAAGACCATCAAAATTTTAAAACCATATACTTCTCCCCCTTTGCCAACAATGACAAAGTACCGCTACAAAAACCTGTTTCCATATATATATAAAAGAGTTTATGACAATAGTGAATAATACTTGTCAAAAACCGCTTTGTAGTCCTGCAAAAATTGTTTCATGGAGAGAGACCAAGACTCAAGTAGGGAGGTCCCCACTTCCTTCTCTGTCTGCATTTGTGATACTTGTTCCTCCATGGCATCTATTATGCTCAGTTATTGGGTGACTGTCAGTGCTTCCAGGTTCAGATAGCATTTATGAAGAATTTGCAGTTGTGGAAGTAATACCAGTTGGAGTTCATGCAAATCCCTAGATCTTGTGCTGATCTCTTGCTCTATCTTGGCTGACTGGATCTGGAACCGGTGAACGGTTTGCCCATATGCCACAAAGGAGTCGTAAGGAGTCTTGAATGTACTTAAGTAGGACTATAAGTCCATTTGAAGTTGTTACTTCTTAGCTAGCACATCATCACAGAACAGATGAGGTTGACAGATTTTGCTGAGTACCAAGTTTCCCTCATCCAAAGCACTCCTTATGTCCTTTTGATCCTTTGACAGTTCAATCCTAAACTCATTCAATTTCTTCACCAGAGCAACATTAAGAGCCTTTTGGTGCTCTTTCTTTACATTGGCCTCAGCTGCTTCTTCTAGGCTCTGCACCTAATCATCCACTACAGTACACAGAAGTTTGAGTTGTGCTAGTGACGAATCAGTGTCAGGAAGATTAGTACCAGGGATTAAACCGGTAAGTGTGTCTACAGCTGCCTAAATGATGTCTTGTTCCTTTTTCCTGCAAATGATCTCAAGGAGCTCTTGAGCAACCTTGATTGTCTGCATAAGCTCCGACTCGCTTGCAGATTGGAGATCGATAGGACTAGAAATATCAACCAGTGAGGATTGACTTCCAGTTGCCTTCGGAGTCTCCAACTGAGAGCCTTTTGTCGCTTCATGTTCCTTGGCTTCTTCAGCTTTCTTCTTTTCCACTTCTCTTCTCTTCTCTTCTTCCTTGTCTTCTTTTGCCTTTTTCTTCTCCTCTGCTCTCCTCTTCTGCTCTTCCTTTTCTTCTTCTTCCCTCTTCTTCTTCTCTTCCTCTTCCTTTTTCTTCTTTTCTTCCTCTTCCTTCTTCTTTTCTTCCTCTTCCTTCTTCCTCTTCTCCTCTTCTTTCTTCTTCTTTTCTTCCTCTTCCTTCTTCTTTTCTTCCTCTTCCTTCTTCCTCTTTTCGTCTCCCTCCTTCTTCTTCTTTTCTTCCATGTCCTCTTCTTCTTTCTTTTTCCTTTCTTCTTCTTGCTTCTTCTTCTCTTGATCTTTTCTTTTCTCCTCTTCCTCTTTCTTTTTCTCTTCCTCCTTTTTCTGTTTCTCATCTTCATCCTTCTTCTTTTTGTCTTCTTCCTTGTCTTTTGCTTCTTACTGTGTGTCCATAGCTTGTGCACCACCCTGATCGGCCTATTGCCCCTGTTCAATTCCCTTAGAAGGTATGTCCTGAGTGACATCTTCTATATCCAGGGCATCGACATCTATGGTGTCGATTGGTTCCTCCACCAGGTTTCCTTCCTCATCAAAAACTTCATCCGGTTTGGAAATAACCAGTTCCTTTTCCGCTTGGAGGTTGGCCATTCAAGCTTTGTGTGAGCTGATAGCATGGGCCATGTGTTGATGTGTATCCTTTTCTACATCATCAACTCTCCCTTCCAACAACCAGAGTCTCCTTCTCCTTGTGAAGAAGAGACCTTTATTTTGATCTAATACATCAAATAATTCTGAATTTGAGAGTTCGGGGAAATAATGTGTAAAAACTTTCTCCCTAATCTCTTGTTCCTTTTCAATGGCGATGCGCCATTTGTTATCCAATGCTTTGAACAATGAATCCAGTTTCTGAGATTTAATCTTTGATGGTGACCGGTCATTTTTGCATAAATAAAGAATAATTTCCTACAGTACTTCATCTTTTTCTTCACTATTGAAATCATCATAATAATCAATTAAATGATGAGGTAACTTTCTCCTAATATTCTTTACTATTCTTTGACAATGTGTCAAAGGTTTGTAAGAGGAGATATCTATATTTACCGGTGCGGATGTTGCTGATTCATTCTTCTTTACCTTCTTGGTCTATCTAGCCTTCTTTGGTTGTTCATCAGACTCAGTTTCTTCGGAGTCTGGTTCATTTTCCTTAGTCTTCCTCTTTCTTTCAAAGACTTTTGTCGGTGTTACCTCTGGTTTCTTCTTTGCCGGTGACCGCTTGGTCACTCTTGGAGTCTCAGTGGTAGCTGGTGCTGATGCCGCAGGCACTGCCTTAGCTTTCTTGGTTGCTGGTTCTTTTCCCTTTTTTACCGATGGTTCTTCAACCGGTGCGATCCTCTCCAAGTAGGTTCCGGTTTGCTTCGCCTTAGGATCAAGAGGCGAGGCAATAAGGGTTGAAGCATACCCTTCCAGCATGTCAAACATGACCTCATAGCCCATAGGCTCCACTTCCTCCATTCTAGGCTCAACAGCCTCCATTAGACATTTGTCCACCTGAATAGTGAAACAAATGTCATCTTCATACTTCTTCACTATGTCACCTGAGATTCGCATCCTCTGACTCATCTTTCTTCTGAACTCATCAAAGTATTTGTTCAGGATCTTAGGGTAGCCGGTTCCAATGGCTTGCACACTTTCCTTTATCTGCTTGGTTACTGGTTGGTCAGGGGACCACTGGACATCTCCTACACCCGAAAAGTAGCCTTGGAAATAGAAAAACAACCCTACCAATAGTTGTCCAAACTTAAATCTCAGTGAATTGTCCTTTTTGATTGCCTTGAGATTTAACAGGAGTTGCCTCTACATACCGATGCATAAGTCAAATGATTTATCCTCTATAATCATTCAGTAAGCGGCATTTATCGCTGCAGTAGATACAAAATTAATCCTGCTGGCTGAGAATGTTCTGTAGCCTATCACCATGCAGGCGTATTTTACCAGTTCATCCTTGATAGGATTAACTGTCATACCTTGTGAATCACTTGTCGAATCAGTGAGCTTGGTCATTTCCATTTTGCTTATCGTTCTCAAGGTTGGTACTTCCCCTATGTTGCAGAAATTGGTGACTGCATGAATTGCCTCAGGCGTGATATCATGCATTCTCTCCAGGTACATCTTGTCACCATGGACTCTGCTCAGGATGATTCTGATGTAATCCTTTGTGAAATTTTCTAGAAAATACACCGCATTATGGAGTTTCTTCTTCTCTAAGATACTGAACTCTGGTTTGATCCTTTTGTCCTTTCTGCAAAATAGACCTAATTGAGTATGAATGGCTAAGGACCCTAGGTCTTCTATCTTGCAATCAATATAGTCAGAAATTCCTTCTTCGACTATGACTCCAGCTGGGACTTGTGACAAAGCATTATACTTGGACTTCCTCTGAATGAAATTTTCTGACTCAATGGATGTGCTTGAACTGGTATGAGATGCGGAAGCCATTGAAGAGTATTTCAAGAACACGAAAAATACCTTTCTAACGCAAAATTAGGGCTTCCTGATTCTGCTTTGCTTCGTTCTCCGTCGGATGCCAAATCACCGCTTTGAGTTCTCCACTACCGCTTGCAAACTAGATTTGAATCTCTTTCAAAGTTGTCCAATTTCTTGAAATCTAAGCTCAAATCGCCTTTTCTTCGCTCTGCACTTGAAAACTTTTCTTCGCTCAAAAAACAGATAGTGAGAAATGATTTGAAAATTTCATTTATACATATCTCCCACCTACCATCATTAATGCTCCTATATTAAGGCGTAAACCCTAATTTACCTCTTTACCATTTTCGATCTTCTACCAAGCGATAGGTGTAGCATACCGGTTAAGGTCTTTTACCGGTGTTAACCGGGGGTTCAAAAGCATTTTGTCGTTTGCTCCCCCTAAGCCTTTGAGGCTTAGTTTTGTCAGTTCTGATATTTCCACACTGGGTGCAGAAACTGGTTCCTCCTCCAATAATACTGGTTTCTTCTTCCATATTTTCTTCATGTCTTCTTGAACTTTTTCAACATCTATTTCTCCTTCCTGAGTGACCGGTATATCATTAGATATACTTTTTCTGCTTCTGCAAAATCTTGCAATGTGACCTAGTTTGTTGCAGTGATAGCAAACAAGTCCAGGTGCTCTCCAAGGTCCATTGTACATGTTTCCATTCTTCCTTCTGCATGTTGCAGTAGTGTGACCATGACCATGATAGATCATACAACTTTCTCTCCATCCGGTTGCCGCTTGATGACCACCACTTCTTGACTGATGATTGAAGACATTAAACCGGTTGTGGTTCTGGTTCATAAAAGATTCAGGACCAGTTCCTTTTATCCTCTGAGGATATCTTCCAGTGTTATCCATTACAGACCTGCATTCAAATGCTCTATGCCCAAACTTGTTGCATGCATAAGAATGACCATTGAACTTATTGGATCTAGGTACATTGTTGATAAAATAAGGAAAATTATTGTAGGCTTTGCTCCTACACACATTGGTAGTGTGTCCTTCTTTAAGATAGTTAAAGCAAACAGGTTTGAATTTTTGCTTACCTATTCCTTTGAGTGCCGGTTTCTTCTTTGATGCTTCAACATTTGTTCCTGAGGATTCTCCTTCCTCATGTCCAGAAAAACCAAGACCATTGGTATTCTTTGCCGGTCTAGATGACTCAAGCTTTTGCTCTAGCCTGACTGTACTTTTGCCAAACTTAGCTAGTATTTCCTTTGATTCAAAGAGTTCTTTGGAAATACAATGTTTGTCTCCATAAGACTTGCATTTTTAGAGATGGCAATGTTCAGTTCTCCTTGCATGTCTTCTTTCTCCATTCTGCTCTCATTAAGGCGAGCAATTAGTGCACTAATCTCATGTTTCAACTTGGAGATCTCATGATCTCTATCTTTTACCAGATCTTCAGCTTTTCTTCGGTTCTCAAGCTCTTGGCTAAATTGAATAGTTAGTCCTTCCAACTCCTTTCTCAAATTGGAGTTTGAATCATTCAACTTATTCGCTTCAGCAATCATAGCTTCCATGTTAGCTTCATCTTCAAAACTACTTTCAGATAGTTCCATCAGCCTTTCTGCATGTTCTCTTCTTTTTGCTTGAGATGCCTTGTATTTGACCATAAGATCATCATAGGCTTGCTCAGACTTAGTGAGCCATTGGGTAAGTTCCCTCAATGTGTATTCCCCCATATCTCTTTCCAAGTGGTTAAACTTATAGTAAGGTTGGCTCTGATACCAATTGATGAATACTAAGAGGGGGAGATGAATTAGTATGCCAAAAATCTTTGTACTAAAACACTTACACAGTCTAAAGATAAACCGGTAAAGCAGTCTAACAATAAAACTGGTTATCACACATACAAACCAAAATGTGAATAAAACATTCACCCACAAAAGCAATACAACCATAACACAAGATATTTGGCGTGGAAACCCAACTGGGAAAAACCACGGTGACATGGAACTCACAAGTCACTATCTACAGAATAGAAACCAAACCGGTTAAGGTCAGACTGGTTAAGGTCTTACAATGTTCTTCACCAGAACAGATCCTGTTAAGAATCTCAATCTCTGTGTAAAGCGGAAATCGAACCCTAGGTGTTCCCCCACTCCAAGGAGAGAGAAAGGAGGTCACAAGGGTTGACGGTTTTCACTTAGGAGAGACTTTACATTCAAAAGAGGGGTTGAAACTCACAAGATCCAATCCCACACAATGCAAGATTGAATTCTAAATGAGTTTCAAGGGTTGAGACAACAAGGATACCCTCTTTTGTAAAGAATGTAGATAGAAGGATTGAACTAGGAGTGTATGTGAAAGTAAGAAAGATTAGCTTGTAGACGGAGATAGGGACACGGGATGAAGCTACAGACTTGAAATTAGCAGTAAAATGTCGAGACGATGTTGTCCTACAAATTTGAGCGAAAGTTGACGAGACGATGGCACCCGGAGTGCACACGGTCCTCCGAAAAATCTGCGAAACAAAGGGGGATCTGTTCGTCTCTGCACAAGGATTCCAGATCTTCAATTACAGCCGCGTACCTGCAACCTTGTTGTAAGAATGTTTGTATTCTTACATGCGAAGGTGTAATGATGTTGTATGTTGTATGTTGTAAGTGATCTCCTCTTCAATGGTTGAATCCTTGTCTTGAATGCAACACCTAGCCTTGAATGGAGACTTAGAATACTCAATTGCTTGAAGGAATGTTTGAATGCTTGAATGTTTGAATGTTTGAATATCGCTTCCGCGCCTTGCTCTTGCTTACTTCCTTCCTCTCCCTTTCTAGGAGAGGAAAAGTAGTTTATATACTTGTCAATTAGGGTTAGGAGACTGATTTTTCCGACCTTAGGCCGACCCAGGAACACTATTTTCCAAATTGCAAACTTAAAGACCCGATGCCCAACAAGAGACCGGGCCCAAAATAGGGCCAGGGAACAGGGCGCTGGGCGCCATGGTCCCACCTCCCGGGACAGCAAGGTGCAAGGAGGATCAGGCCAAGGTGTAGAAAGATGCAGTTTTTGATGTCGCAAGTAGGTTTTGGGGTCTCCATTCAAGTTCAACGTTGCGCTGCCATCGTGAAGACCCAAATGCAGTCGAAATTGCAAGTGTCACAATTTTAGGATGCTACATTTAGCCCCCACTTTAGCGGGAGTATAAGCGTATGCCCATACTTCTGGTAAAGTACAACGAAACAACACTGAAAGACTTTCACCACGTCAAGGAGGCAAGATACACCAAGCCCCCAGTGGACTAAGGATCTTACGACTTCGATTGACAAAGTAAAAGGGAAGATCACGAGGGAAAACCATGACTATCAGTAGTAAGGTTCCCTCACTATGAGTCATGCAAGAAAAATACCAAAAATTTTCAAGGCAAAGCTAAGTTCGCCAAGAAATTTTTAAGTATCTTGAAGAGATATGAATGGGGTGTATGCCCCCCTACGTTAAAGCGATCACACATGCCTCATCGGGGGTGATTGCTTTAAGGTAGTGATACATATAAGAAATGAGAAGGGAAAGGAGCACGTTATCACAAAGATTTAGCCCCCAAGTGTGAGATAAACCCAAGGATAATAGACACAAAACACAAAGCACGAGGTGACTTCGCTTTCCTTGGGGTCAGTATGTTGTATGATGATTCATGTATATCATATGTATGTGTGCATAATTGTTTCTTCATTCCCCAATCAAGGAAGGTCACCTAGAAGAAGGGAACACATGTGTCTTTTGAGTCAACATGAGAGAGACCAAAAGAGATCTCAATGCTTTGCATCGTCCTCAAGTAGACAACACTAAGGACAACAAATAGAAGAATGAGAATAACACATAGAAGAAGTAACAAAAGAGATCAAGAGATGAGGAGAGAGTCTGCAATGCCAATGAACTAGTCTAGCACGTCATCTACCCCCCGATCTTGCTGATCAATATTTCAGGAAGGCAGGAAACACGCTAGAGGAGGAACATCCAACACAGCAGATGGAGCTATCACAAGATCCAAACAAGGGCTATGTTCATGTTCCAAGCCACGTTGTTCTTGTCTAGGAGCTAGGATAAGTGCTTTAGAAAATTCATTAGATAAATGGTTATCAACATCAACATATTCATATTCACTATCAAAAGAAAGAGGAGTAACATTTTCATCTATATCATCATCAAGATTTATAACAATAGGATCTTTAACTTGCACAGGATCAAAACCATCATGCATCTTATGTTTAGGAGATTTTGGCTCAATTTTCGGCTGAGGAGAAAATGGAACAATACTAGCTGAAGGTTTTTTTGGGGATTACAAAGTTTGAGAAGTAGCTTCTTGAGCTCTAAGATGACGCTTTCGTCAGCGTTCACGTGCAGAACGATTTCGTCTAGTCTTAGTAGGAAGTTGAGAAGATTGAGGAGGAGGAATGTTCTCATCCTTATCACTTGGGTGTTTAGGTTGTGGTCTCTTAGGTTGAATAATAGGAGAAGAGGAAGGTCTCTTCTCTCTATAAGAGGAAGGAGGAGGAACTGCTCCATATAAAGGAGGAATATTTGGTTTAGGAAGGAGACCAAGTCCATCATGACGAGGAGGTATAGGTCTACCTTTAGAAAGTTTAGTAGATATAGACATAGTCACATTCATAGGGATGGGTTGGGAATCTTCTTGAGGAAAGACATTAGTTTTATCTTTCAAAGGAAGAACTTCCTTCTCAAGAACGATAGGAATATCAAGTTTGGGTGTTCTAGGTTCACTTAGAGCTAGGATCATATCTTTTTTCCACTTTTGATAAGATTTGAAAAGATGATCACTTCACGGTGGAAGAGATTGAAATTGTTTAGGCCAAAAATAATCAATAGGAACGCTAGAAGTTCTTTCAGCTGGTTTAAAGAGACTATGATTGACAGTAACAACTTCACCATTATGGGGAAATTTTAAACACTTGTGAATAGGAGAAGCAATAGCTTTCATGGAAGATAGCCAAGGATAGCCTAGCTTCACACGAAATTGTTCGGATGATGGAATAATAGCAAAGCTGACATGAAGGGATTTGTTATGGACCTCAATAGGTAATGTAATAGAACCAATTGCAAGAGAAGAAAATGCATCAAATAATTTCACAACCACATTTGTTTTGTCATAGATCACTTGATTCAATTGCAAAGTAAAAAGAAATTCTTCAGTAATGATATTAACCATACAAGAAGGATCAATAAGCACTCCATGGCAAGGTGTATTCTTGACTTTTGCAACTATATATAAAGGACCATCAGGTGCCATGATAGTTTCACTGGAATCAAATGTGATGGAAGGTTCTTTAGGGATTTTCTGCTGCTCCACAAAGTTAATCGCATTCGGAGTCATAGACACAAGACTATCAGGTGAGAAAGAGGAATCATTAGTCTCAATCACATTAGAGGTATGAGAAGGTAATGGATCAGTGAAAATCTTTAAGATTTTGGTTAGGAGGAGCTACAGATGTGTTGCCTTTATCATTCACACCAGAAACAGAGATAGTATTATTATCAATCAAATCTTGAATTTTACCCTTTAAAGCAAAACATTTTTCAGTATCATGCCCAGGTTGACGATGAAATTGACAAAAAGATTTGTTATCAAAATAGGGTGAATTAATCTTTGTAGGATCTATTTGCCTTATAGGAGGGAGAGTAAGCACATTTTGTTCCAATAACTTATTCATAATACTATGCAATGATTCATTCAAAGGAGTAAACTTTCTTTCTTTCTTGAAAAACTTAGAAATAGGAGGCACACCTGATGCTGCATTCACATTGTTGTTGATGATGTTTTCATTGAACTTAATGACCTCTGTGTTCAGTTTAAACTTCCCAAATGGTTGTTAACTACTATCACCCTTATCACTCAGAGCCATAGGATTTGCTTGTTCCATTTGACTCACAGTCAGTTTATAATTGTGAAGAGTTGCGCACAACTGTTGGAAAGAAGTAAACTCAGAAAACATAAGTTTTTCTCTAATATCTTTTTGTAAATTAGAAATAAAGATTCTTTGAATATCATTGTGAGGTACTGGAAAAGAAATTTGAGCATACAAATGCTTATATCTACCAATGAAATCAGTCACTTTTTCTTTAACACCTTGTTTACAATGCATTAAATCAATCAAAGTAACTTTAGGACTTATATTGTTTTGAAATTGTTGAATAAAAGCATTTGCAAGTTGTTGGAAAGAAGTAATAGAATAGGAAGGCAACGAGCAATACCATTGTAGAGCCTTATCTCTTAATGTTCTAGTAAACAGTTTTGCAAGCATTCTTTGGTCATGAGCAAAATCAATACATATTGTTTGAAAGGTCTTAACATGTGTTAGAGGATCACCCTTACCATTATAAAGCTCCAACTACAGGATTTCAACATGCTTAGGGGGGATAGCTCGAACAATGTCAAGAGAAAGTGGGCTCGCAACATCAAATGTGGGCATACTAAACTTAGATTGATTCATAGAGGCAATTTGTTGTTGTAAAGAAGAGACAATTTGTGCAAGATTGTTAATGGTCGCTTCAGTCGAAGAGTTCATATTAGACATGTTAGATTGTGATGGAGATATTATGTTATTGAAAGAAGGTATTGATTGAGAGTAAGGTGGCGGGACACTATGATAGTTAGTCATAGGAGATGATTGGAAAGAAGGAACACTACAAGGAGGAATGGAGTGGTTAAATGAATTCCCCCCTTGCGTCATGTTCATTTGTGGAGATGTAATAGGAACACTCATTGAAGGAATGAATGAAGAAGTCGGATTGAATGAAGGAAGAGGGTTGATTGAAGAAGAAGGATTGCCCCCATGACTGGTGATCATAGGTGGAATGTTTTGTATTGAAGTAGTCATTATGTTTGATGTAAAAGTAGGTATACTAGCAATAGAAGTTGTTAAAGGAATAGAATGATTGACGTGAGTAGGAGGTTGTGTATAACCTAAAGTTTTGGCACAACTCTTCATAGGCATCACATTCGAATCCACAATGTGTGCAATACTACGCAAAATATCAATTCCATTCTTATCACTTTGAACCATACGTTTTAGACCCTCAATTAATGAAAGAGCTTGACTATTGGGGTATTCTTGAGACATCCATTGCTGAAAATCATCAAATTGGTTATCCAATTTTGAAAGTTGTTCTACAGAAACCTCATGGAGAGCTTCTTCATCATTAAGAGGATTAGAGGAATTACCCATGTCCTCGTTAAAAAGGCCATTCAAATTAGGTTCCATCTCCTCGGTAATTACACCTTGGAAGGACTTAATTCTAAGGCTTCGTCTAACGGGAATAGTGTAAGTAGGGCTTATTGTTGTAAAACTCATGCACTAAAGAGAGAGAGAAGATTTTGAATTTATTTTCAAATTTAGAGGTAGCAAATTTCAATAAAATCAGCCAATCTCCTAGATTTAAGCTGTTAAATGCAATCAGGACAATCTCCCAAAATTTCAGAAAAAAATGTCAAGGACCGTGGCGAACAGAGTGCACACGGTCCTCACAACTTTTTTCGAAATTTTTCAGAGATGAAAGTTATGGTGATTTTAAAGCTAATCTGAAAAAATTGAGTGATTTTACGATCTGTAGATAGGCCAAATTAAAGTTGCAATCTCAAAATTGAACCCTACCAAGATTGTTGAAAAATGCAAAATTTGAATTTTGAAAAAGAGAGGGAAACTGAAATTTTGAATTTTATGATTTTAGAGGGAATACTGAAAGCAATGCAAGATTTGAAATTTAAAGTTGACTCGATTTCATGCAAAATTCAATTTTGAAAGTGGAAATCAAGGTTGTTGCAATTAAACACTTAATTTCAAAAGTCACAAATTGCAAGAATTTGAATAAAGCACTGAAACTTCGAATGAATGCCAACACACTTTTCAGATTTAGGACTGTAAGAAACACAATTTTAACACAAATTTCAATTTCAACATTTTTTTGAATGATTATAATCCTTTATCCAAGCAATCACTAGACCAACTTTGACTTTAATTTTGAAAGTGTTAGAATTGATGAAATCAGCCAAGATTCTAGATTTTAGTAGAAAAATACAGTAAGATCTAGCTCCTGAAATTTCAGAAAAAGTGTCGGGGACGATGGCGCTCCGGGTGCACATGTTCCTCGTAACTTTTTTCAAAATTTTCAGGGATGAGAGATATTGTGATTTTGTTGCGGAATCGAAAGTTACAGCCGATTTGGAGGTGTTTTGATCAGTGAAATCATCAGTCAAAGGTTGAATCAAGAGGGTTTTAAAAATTAGGGTTTTGACACTTAACCACTTAATTTTCAGAATTAAAGCACAAATATGATTTGACAATTTGCAATAGAAGGGTAAATCTAAAACAAGCATTAATAATTAAACATTTCACAAGCTCAATTACTAAAAAGCAAATTTAGGGTTTTTTATGCAATTAACCTCTAAAATTTGCAAAAGATCAAACATGGAAATGTAATTAAGGAAGCAAATTTTTTTTCAGATCTAACCATGAATAATCAGAATTAGGATGTTCACGCCAGGTTCACCAAAATGTAAAGCAGAAAATCGAACCCTAGGTGTTCCCCCACTCCAAGGAGAGAGAAAGGAGGTCACATGGGTTGACGGTTTTCACTTAGGAGAGACTTTACATTCAAAAGAGGGGTTGAAACTCACAAGATCCAATCCCACACAATGCAAGATTGAATTCTAAATGAGTTTCAAGGGTTGAGACAACAAGGATACCCTCTTTTGTAAAGAATGTAGATAGAAGGATTGAACTAGGATTGTATGTGAAAGTAAGAAAGATTAGCTTGTAGACGGAGATAGGGACACGGGATGAAGCTACAAACCTGAAATTAGCAGTAAAATGTCGAGACGATGTTGTCCTGCAAATTTGAGTGAAAGTTGATGGGATGATGGCGCCCAGAGTGCACACGGTCCTCCGAAAAATCCGCGAAACGAAGGGGGATCTGTGCGTCTCTGCACAAAGATTCCAGATCTTCAATTACAGCCGCGTACCTGCAACCTTGTTGTAAGAATGTTTGTATTCTTACATGCGAGGGTGTAATGATGTTGTATGTTGTATGTTGTAAGTGATCTCCTCTTCAATGGTTGAATCCTTATCTTGAATGCAACACCTAGCCTTGAATAGAGACTTAGAATACTCAATTGCTTGAAGGAATGTTTGAATGCTTGAATGCTTGAATGTTTGAATATCACTTCCGCACTTTGCTCTTGCTTACTTCCTTCCTCTCCCTTTCTAGGAGAGAAAAAGTAGTTTATATACTTGTCAATTAGGGTTAGGAGACTGATTTTTCTGACCTTAGGCCGACCCAGGAACATCATTTTCCAAATTGCAAACTTAAAGACCTGATGCCCAACAAGAGACCGGACCCAAAATAGGGCCAGGGACCAGGGTGCTGGGTGCCATGGTCCTTAGGGACCAGGGCGCTAGGTGCCATGGTCCCACCTCCCGGGATAGCAGGGTGCAAGGAGGATCAGGCCAAGGTGCAGAAAGATGCAGTTTTTGATGTCGCAAGAAAGTTTCGGGGTCTCCATTCAGGTTCAACATTGCGCCGCCATCGTGAAGACCCAAATGCAGTCAAAATTGCAAGTGTCACAATTTTAGGAGGCTACACTCTGTTAGGAGATAAGTCTGATTAAAGACTACCTTGTTAGAGGATTTTAGATTCACATGTGTGAACCACCTTGTTAGAGGATTTTACAAAGGCTTTGAGGCCTACCCGGTTAAGGGCTACAAACTTGTCAAAGATGTGAGTAATCAACAAGTGTTTGATCTATCTACTAGCACAAACTGCTTGGTTAGATCTAGTATTTCTCACAGCTAATGCATTCCAGCATTACTTCAGTCTTCTCTATCTCTCTCAGTTACAACTTGATCTTCTTAGATAAGATCGCTCTTCACTTCCACCTTAAACCCTAGCTCAACATAAACCCTATTCGCAACTTCTTCAACAACACAAAAACCCTAGACATGATGTCCTTTTAAAGGAATTTGATTTCATGTCGGTCCAATAGGATTACATTACAATTTCCTAGGTTTAGTGAATCTAGACTTACTCAGTGACACGACACAAGAATCACCGTCAATGTGTCGGCACCGTCAAACAATCGGTGGATTGGTAACTCATCACAAAATGTCGGTTGGTAACTCATCACAGAGTATTACCAGTTCATACAAAATGCCGGTTGCCAGTTTGACAAAAATGAAGACTGGTAAGAATGTGTTGTGTCGCTTTGCTTCCTCGTACCGCTTGTGATCTGTGAACCTCTTGGGGTCAACATGTTGCTTCAGACCGGGAAACACATTCTGCAAAATCACTACTAGTCTAAGAGACTAGAATACAACATACCGGTTGGAACAAATACCGGTTGAGCATGAGCTCATACATATAAAGGGGATCTCAATACAAGTGTGTGTCCATCAATGACAATCACAACATAAACATAAAAAATGCCAACAGTAGTATCATCTGATTGTGGGTAAGGTTTCCCACTGTGGTTTTTCCCTTACCGGGTTTCCACGTCAAAATCTTTGTGTTATGTGTTGTGGATGTTGTTTCTCTTTATGTTTCATGCATTAAGCTATAGCGGTATTGTTATATCTATTTTACCGACACTTATGTTTGGTTTACTGGCATTAAGTTTAAATTGAAATAATTTGCATTTGGATTACAATTTATTGACAACTGGTTCACAACTGATTCACCCCCCCTCTCAGTTGTCCTTCCTAGGACCTAACACATCCAATCTCTATTGGGGTTTTCTCTGGTTTCACTAGTGAATGCAGATTTGTTAGTTATTATTTAATTAGATTATCGATCTAAGGGATATTTCTCGCCCTTCGATTTCAATTCCATAACATCTCTTATTACTCCCTAGTGATTTGTAGGGAAGATGCCACAGATGCCATTGTTGTAACTTTATTACAAAAAAAGGTGATAGTTAGTGGTAACTGGTAATTGGAGATGGTTGTGTTTGACAATAAACAACTAGCATGTTGTAGCCAAGGTATTGGCTATTTATGTCAAAGATCTAATCTCACATAAACAATTGATGGTTTGAGTGCAATGCATTGGTTGCTTAATATTTTTTGATAATCAATGTTTGTAATAATATGATATTAAAAAAAATAAAAATCGAGCACCCCTTTGTAAACTTGTTCTTTGTAACTGTAGCGCCATAAATTATACACCCTCGATTAGGGTGTCCAATTTCACACTCTCCTAGCACTCATTTTAGTATTTCCCATTCCTCTATGCATTATAGGATCTTTATTGATTTAAATTAATATTTAATTCAATATTATGAGTCTTATTGCACTTTTAATACATCATCACACTCTTATTTGGGCCATTATTTCTAGGTGTACCCTTTATCTTTTATTATCCTAATTTATCATAGATCCTACCTTATTATAAACTCAAGACACGATTCCTCTATCTAAATATTATATATTGTCGCACAAACTTAATTTCAATATTAGAACCCTATTATCTCGCATTCCTAGAAAGTTGGTTTGGAATTGTCAAGACCATGTTAATAAATACATCTTGATCCCATAGCTTTGGTCCTAAATTTTAGGAGGATAATCAGATGGTCCTATCCTATTCAACTCTAGATCCATGCAAAAATATGATAATTCTAAGTTGTCCTAAAGGTGATTTTATTATGAACTCCCTATATAAGACATCCCTGTCAATTCATTTCATCAATATGCTATTATCACATTCTTATCTCATCATTATGCTATCATTCCAACTCAAGCACAACACTACAAAAGCATATCTGATTCAAAGAACAACAAGCTATATCAAGACATCTTCGATTATGTTTCACTTATGATTTCATGATGGATTTTATGTGATTTATCATGTTATTGCATCAACACATGGAGGAATTATGCTAAGGACATTGCTTCAGATCAATTGAAGGTATAATCAATTTAATCAATCACTTCAGTTTAGGCATTTTCAATTCAATTCAAGGGTTAATTCCAAACCTAGGGTTTGACCTAGGCAAATCCTATCAACAAAATATTTTCCTCTTTTTCTTTGTGTAGGTGCAGCTATAGGTTTTTGGTGGAAATACAAAGACAGAGAAGTAGTCAACAAATAGACACAAATCTATATCTAGAAGTAAAACTAGAAAATCTAGGACCAGGGAGCTTTGGGCATCTTGGTCCCAAAAGTTTGCTCTACATTTGAAGAGGGAAAAGTGCATTGTCTCAGGAAGCTCCACTTGACTTTGTGTGAAAAATTTAGAGGACCATAAGGCTATAGGCGACTTGGTCCAATGAATTTGGCCCCAGATTTTAGTCATAGGTGCACCTCGATATTTCCTGTTCAATTTTATTCTTGTTGTAAAGTTTCTATTTGTACATCATTCTATTACAATCATTTAATTTTTTATTTACATCTTACATAGATCCTAGTTCAATATCATTTAAAATCTACATAATTTCCAAAGGAGCAAAGGAATAGAAGCCCTAAAGTACTATTTGACTAGCTTTGATAAAAGTTAGTCAAATTCAATCACATATTTTGTGGCTTCGTATTCCAATGTTTGTGTGAAAGTGGATCTTGGCTTTAATCCTACCTTAATTCCATTTTCCTACATTACATTTTGGTGAACCTGATTCTTCTTACACTTGCATATCTTCTAATTTTAAATATGATTTTACATAATTTAATTTGCATACATTGAGTGAACATTTTGTTTGGTTACATCTTTATCAAGTAGTATGGTATATGAGTATATTGTTTGATCATTTTTATTAAATGAAATTGTTATCTTCTTTTGCTAGTTCAATTTCAAGTTATATTCAAGATGTTCATAATGTTCCCTTTCATGCATAATATGATTACAACTTAGCTATTCCTTTCATCCATAGCTATGATTTACCCTCTCTGAAGTTTGATCCCAACCATGAGAATACTTCTGTGCAAGAAGATATTATTAACACTTGTTTTAAAATTCTCCCTCTAAAAGATGAAGTTTGGAAGAATGATGTTGATCTTTCTCCTAAAATGTGCCTCTCTCATAATGGTACCCTGGATGAAGAGGATGATATATAAATACCTCCCTTAATGTTACTTTACCTTTCATACATGTTATTCCTCTTAAAGATGAAGCATTGATGGATATTATTAATCCTTCTCCCAAATTTTTTCCTACCCATAAAGATACCTTGGAGCAAGAGGATGAAATCATTAGCACTTTCCTTGATGACTCTAGAGATGAGTCCTTGGAGAAAAAAGAGCTTAATCAAGTCAATACTATTCATGTTTCTAGTTATGAGAAGCCTAGATTTCTTCAACATTCCATTCAACCTCAAAACCAACCTATGATTAATGCTAACAAACCAAAGAGACTTCTTTGCTATTTCTTAAGAGTTGCAAAATTCATATGTGAAACGAGTATTATGAAAATTCAACTAGCACAGAAATATGGTCTTGAAGTACCTCACACAAAAATATGGTCTTGAAACAACAAGCAAGATCCCAATGTTCTTCTCACTTCTCTTCCTTCCCCCCCTCATTTTAAGAAAAATATTGATAAGGAACCTAATCTTGTCGAGGAACTCCATGATATCTTAGCTAAGATTTTACTTTGGGACTTAATTCAAAATTCACCTTCATACCATAAGTTGATAAAAGAAGCCTTACAAAAGGTAGTTCCTCATCCTTCTTCTAAACCAAATTATATTAAATTCTCACAAGATAAATTACCTTCTATAGATGTTAAAATAGAGATGATCCATTATGATCACTCCTTGCATTTATGAGTAAAGAATAAGAGGTATCTTAATTGATAATGGGTCATCAATTAACATTTATCATGTTGAATTATTAGATAAAATAAATTGGGATTATTCTTCTATTCAATCTGATCCTCTTTGTGTTCGGGGATTTGACAATGTTCCTAGAGAGTCACTTGGCATATTCATATTACCTATCAAAGTATGACCTAAGACTTAAATAACTACTCCTATTCATTTTATGCCCAATTATCTCATTTATAACCTTCTAGGTAGACCATGGATTCATGTTATGAAAGCAGTCCCTAATACTCTTCATCGGATAATAAAATTCATACATAACAATAAACTCCACACAATCAAGGCTAATCCTAATCCTTATGATATTGTTCATGATGAATTAGGATTCATATCTCCCTTTCACACTATGATTCCTTCTACAACATAGTCTCCTATCACTAATGCTTTAGAAAATAATTGGGGTTCATTAGACTTTACATCTTCCTTTAGTGCATATAAGATCCCTAAATCTAAGTATGAAGCCTTGAAGGAGCCTTATATGCTATTCATCCAAGATTTTTCTATTCCAACACATGACTTGACATGATGGGGGCTCTTTAGACCTCGAAAATATGAGTTAAATCGAGGATCTCTTCTAGACATTTCAACACTTATATATGATTCTACACATGGATTCAATGGACATGGTTTAGGATGTGTGAAACAAAGTTTTTAAGATCATAAGAAATAACACTTTTCTAATGAAAATTTAGGTTTTTGACCTCTTCCTTTATTGACATTTGTAGCATCCTAAAATTGCGACACTTGCAATTTCGACTGCATTTGGGTCTTCACGATGGCGGCGCAACGTTGAACCTGAATGGAGACCCCGAAACCTATTTACGACATCAAAAACTGCATTTTTCCAGCACCCTGCCTGATCCCTCCTTGCACCCTGCTGTCCCGGGAGGTGGGACCAGAGCGCCCAGCGCCCTGGTCCCTGGCCCTATTTTGGGCCCGGTCTCCTATGGGACTTCGGGTCTTTTTGTTTGCAAATTGGAAAATAACATTTCCTGGTCAGCCTAAGGTCGGGAAAATCAGTCTATCAACCCTAATTGGCAAGTATATAAACTACATTTTCCTCTCTCATTTGGATAGAGGTGGAAAACGGTGGAAATGATACTCAAACATTCAAGCATTCAAGCATTCAAGCATTCAAACATTCCTTCAAGCAATTGATCATTCTAAGTCTCCATTCAAGGCTAAGTGTTGCATTCAAGACAAGGATTCAACCATTGAAGAGGAGATCACATGCTACAACATACAACAAACAACAACATCTATACCTTCGCATATAAGGATACAAACATCCTTACAACAAGGTACTAGTACTTGTTTTACATTACAGTCATTTACATTTACAACATTTCTCATTTCTTGGTTAATTCCAAAACCGGGGTTTGACCTAAGGGCAAACCCCTAATCCCTAACCCCCCAATCGTCTTCACTTTTTTTGTGTGTAGGTTGCAGGTACACGGCTGAAATTGAAGATCTGGAATCCTTGTGCAGAGACGAACAGATCCCCCTTCGTTTCGCGGATTTTTCGGAGGACTGTGTGCACGCCGGGCGCCATCGTCCTGTCAACTTTTGCTCAAATTTGCAGGACAGCGTCGTCTCGACATTTTACTGCTAATTCCAGGTCTGCAGCTTCATCCTATATCCCTATCTCAGTTTATAAGCGAATCTTTCTCACTTTCTATGTATTCCTAGCTTAATCATTCTATCTACATTCTTTACAAAAGAGGGTAGCCTTGTTGTCTTAACCCTTGAAACTCATATAGAATCCAATCGTGCATTGCGTGGGATTGGATCTTGTGGGTTTCAACCCCTCTTTTGAATGTAAAGTCCCTCCTAAGTGAAAACCATCAACCCTAGTGACTCTCCCTTCTCTCTCCTTGGAGTTGGGGAGGGGAGAACAACTAGGGTTCGATTTTTCTGCTTTACATTTTGGTGAACCCGACGTGAACATCCTCATTCTGATTATTCATGGTTAGATCTGAAAATTTTGCTTTCCTAATTATATTTCCATGTTTGATCTTTTGCAAATTTTAGAGGTTGATTGCATAAAAAACCCTAAAATTTTCTTTTTAGTAATTAAACTTGTGAAATGTTTAATTGTTAATGCTTGTTTCAGATCTGCCCTTCTATTACAAATTATCAATTCATATTTGTGCTTTAATTTTGAAAATTAAGTGGTTAAGTGTCAAAACCCTAATTTTTGAAACCCTCTTGATTCAACCTTTGCCCGACAATTTCACTAATCAAAACATCTCCAAATCAGCTGTAACTTTGGATTCTGCAATAAAATGATAATATCTTTCATCCCTGAAAATTTGGAAAAAAGTTGCGAGGACCGTGTGCACTCCGAGCGCCATCGTCCCCGACATTTTTTCCGAAATTTCGGGAGCTAGATCTTACTATATTTTTTTGCTAAAATCCAGAATTTTGGCTGATTTCATCAATTCTAACACTTTCAAAATTACAGTCAAAGTTGGTCTAGCGATTGCTTGGATTGAGGCTTCTAATCATTCAAAAAATTGTTGAAACTGAAATTCATGTCAAAATTGTGTTCCTTACTATCCTAAATCTGAAAAGTGTGTTATCATTCATTCGAAATTTCAGTGCTTTATTCAAATTTTTGCAATTTGTGACTTTTGAAATTAAGTGCTTAATTACAACAACTTTGATTTCCGCTTTCAAAATTGAATTTTGCGTGAAATTGAGTCAATTTTCAAATTTAAAAACTTGCATTGCTTTTGGTATTCCCTCTAAAATCATAAAATTCAAAATTTTAGTTTCCCTCTCTTTTTCAAAATTCAAATTCTGCATTTTTCAAAAATCTGGGTAGGGTTCAATTTTGAGATTGCAAATTTAATTTGGCCTATCTACAGATCGTAAAATCACTCAATTTTTTTAGGTTAGCTGTAAAATCATCGTAACTTTCATCCCTGCAAATTTTGAAAAAAGTTGCGAGGACCGTGTGCACCCCGAGCGCCACGGTCCCGGACATTTTTTCCGAAATTTCGGGAGATTGTCCTGATTGTATTTAACAGCTTAAATCTAGAAGATTGGCTAATTTTACTGAAATTTGCTACCTCTAAAATTCAAAATCTTCTCTCTTTCTTTAGTGCATGAGTTTTACAACAATAAGTCCTACTTACACTATTCCCGTTAGACGAAGCCTTAGAATTAAGTCTTTCCAAGGTTTAATTACTGAGGAGATGGAACCTAATTTGAATGGCCTTTTTAACGAGGACATGGGTCATTCGTCTAATCCTCTTAATGATGAAGAAGCTCTCCATGAGGTTTCTGTAGAACAACTTTCAAAATTGGATAACCAATTTGATGATTTTCGACAATGGATGTCTCAAGAATACCCTGATAGTCAAGCTCTTCCTTTAATTGAGGGTCTAAAACATATGCTTCAAAGTGATAAGAATGGAATTGATATTTTGTGTGGTATTGCACACATTGTGGATTCGAATGTGATGCCTATGAAGAGTTGTGCCAAAACCTTAGGTTATACACAACCTCCTACTCAAGTTAATCATTCTATTCCTTTGACGACTTCTATTGCTAGTATACCTACTTTTACATCAAAGATAATGACTACTTCAATACAAGACATTCCTCCTATGATCACTAGTCATGGGGGCAATCCCTCTTCTTCAATCAACCCTCTTCCTTCATTCAATCTGACTTCTTCATTCATTCCTTCAATAAGTGTCCCTATTATATCACCACAAATGAACATGACACAAGGGGGCAATTCATTTTCCATTCCTCCTTGTAGTGTTCCTCCTGTCCAATCATCTCCTATGACTAACTATCATAGTGTCCCACCACCTTACTCTCTACCTTCTTTCAATAACATAACACCTCCATCACAATCTAACACATCTAATATGAACTCTTCGACTGAAGCGACCATTAATAATCTTGCACAAACTGTCTCTTCTTTACAGCAACAAATTGCCTCTATGAATCAATCTAAGTTTAGTGTGCCCACATTTGATGTTGCGAGCCCACTTTCTCTTGACATTGTTCGAGCTATTCCCCCTAAACATGTTGAAATTCCGCATTTGGAGCTTTATAATGGTAAGGGTGATCCTCTAACACATGTTAAGACCTTTCAAACAATATGTACTGATTTTGCTTATGACCAAAGGTTGCTTGCAAAACTGTTTACTAGAACATTAAGAGATAAAGCCCTACAATGGTATTGCTCGTTGCCTTCCTATTCTATTTCTTCTTTCGAACAACTTGCAAATGCTTTCATTCAACAATTTCAAAACAATATAAGTCCTAAAGTTACTTTGATTGATTTAATGCATTGTAAACAAGGTGTTAAAGAAAAAGTGACTGATTTCATTGGTAGATATAAGCATTTGTATGCTCAAATTTCTTTTCCAATGCCTGACAATGATATTCAAAGAATCTTTATTTCTAATTTACAAAAAGACATTAGAGAAAAACTCCTGTTTTCTGAGTTTACTTCTTTCCAACAGTTGTGTGCAACTCTTCACAATTATCAACTGACTGTGAGTCAAATGGAACAATCACATCCTATGACTCCGAGTGATAAGGGTGATAGTAGTCAACAACCATTTGGGAAGTTTAAACCGAATAGAGAGTCCATTAAATTCAATGAAAACATCATCAACAACAATGTGAATGTAGCATCAGGTGTGCCTCCTATTTCTAAGTTTTTCAAGAAAGAAAGAAAGTTTACTCCTTTGAATGAATCATTGCATAGTATTATGAATAAGTTATTGGAACAAAATGTGCTTACTCTTCCTCCTATAAGGCAAATAGATCCTGCAAAGATTAATTCACCCTATTTTGATAACAAATCTTTTTGTCAATTTCATCGTCATCCTGGGCATGATACTGAAAAATGTTTTGCTTTAAAGGGTAAAATTCAAGATTTGATTGATAATAATACTATTTCTGTTTCTGGAGTGAATGATAAAGGCAATACATCTGTAGCTCCTCCTAACCAAAATCTTCAGATTTTTACTGATCCATTACCTTCTCATACCTCTAATGCGATTGATACTACTGATTCCTCTGTCTCACCTGATGATCTTGTGTCTATGACTCCGAATGTGATTAACTTTGTGGAGCAGCAGAAAATCCCTAAAGAACTTTCCATCACCTTTGATTCTAGCGAAACTATCAGGGCACCTGATGGTCCTTTATATATAGTTGCAAAAGTCAAAAATACACCTTGCCGTGGAGTTCTTATTGATCCTTCTTGCATGGTTAATGTCATTACTGAAGAATTTCTTTTTACTTTGCAATTGAATCAAGTGATCTATGATGAAACAAATGTGGTTGTGAAACTATTTGATGCATTTTCTTCTCCTGCAATTGGTTCTATTACACTACCCATTGAGTTCCATAACAAATCCCTTGATGTGGACTTTGCTATTATTCCATCATCCGAACAATTTCGTGTAAAGCTAGGCTATCCTTGGCTATCTTCCATGAAAGCTATTGCTTCTCCTATTCACAAGTGTTTGAAATTTCCCCATAATGGTGAAGTTGTTACTATCAATCATAGTCTCTTTAAACCAGCCGAAAGAACTTCTAGCGTTCCTCTTGATTATTTTTGGCCTAAACAATTCCAACCCCTTCCTCCGCGAAGTGATCATCTTTTCAAATCTTATCAAAAGTGGAAAAAAGATATGATCCTATCTCTAAGTGAACCTAGAACACCCAAACTTGACATTCCTATCATTCTTGAGAAGGAAGTTCTTCCTTTGAAAGATAAAACTAATGTCTTTCCTCAAGAAGATTCCCAACCCATCCCTATGAATGTGACTATGTCTATGACTAATAAACTTCCTAAAAGTAGACCTATACCTCCTCGTCATGATGGACTTGGTCTCCTTCCTAAACCAAATATTCCTCCTTTGTATGGAGAAGTTCCAGCTCCTTCCTCTTATGGAGAGAAGAGACCTTCCTCTTCTCCTATTGTTCAACCTAAGAGACCACAACCTAAACACCCAAGTGATAAGGATGAGAACATTCCTCCTCCTCAAACTTCACAACTTCCTACTAAGACTAGACGAAATCGTTCTGCACGTGAACGCCGACGAAAGCGTCATCTTAGAGCTCAGGCAGCTGCTTCTCAAACTTTGCAATCCCCAAAAACACCTTCAGCTAATATTATTCCATTTTCTCCTCAGCCGACGATTGAGCCGAAATCTCCTAAACATAAGATGCATGATGGTCTTGATCCTGTGCGAGTTAAAGATCCTATTTTTATAAATCTTGATGATGATATAGATGAAAATGTTATTCATGATGAAAATGTTACTCATATTCATGTTGATGTTGATAACCATCTATCTAACGAATTTTCTAAAGCACTTATCCTAGCTCCTAGACAAGAACACCGTGGCTTGGGGTATGAACATAGCCCTTGTTTGGATCTTGTGATAGCTCCATCTGCTGTGTTGGATGTTCCTCCTCTAGCATGTTTCCTACCTACCCGAAATATTGATCAGCAAGATCGGGGGGTAGATGACGTGCTAGACTAGTTGATTAGCATAGCAGACTCTCTCCTCCTCTCTTTTGTTACTTCTTTTATGTGTTATTCTCATTCTTCTATTTGTTGTCCTTAGTGTTGTTTACTTGAGGACGATGCAAAACATTGAGATCTCTTTTGGTCTCTCTCATGTTGACTCAAAAGACACATGTGTTCCCTTCTTCTAGGTGACCTTCCTTGATTGGGGAATGAAGGACAATTATGCATACATACATATGATATACATGAATTATCATACAACATACTGACCCTGAGGAAAGCGAAGTCACCTTGTGCTTTGTGTTTTGTGTCTATTATCCTTGGGCTTATCTCACACTTGGGGGCTAAATCCTTGCGATAACGTGCTCCTTCTCATTTCTTATATGTATCACTACCTTAAAGAAATCACCCCCGGTGAGGCGTGTGCGATCGCTTTAACGTAGGGGGGCATACATCCCGTCCATATCTTTTCAAGATACTTGGAAATTTCTTGACAAATTTAGCTTTGCCTTGAAAATTTTTGATATCTTTCTTGCATGACTCATAGTGAGGGAACCTTACTACTGACAGTCATGGTTCTCCCTCGTGATCTTCCCTTTTACTTTGTCAATCGAAGTCGTAAGATCCTTAGTCCACTGGGGGCTTGGTGTATCTTGCCTCCTTGACGTGGTGAAAGTTTTTCAATGTTGTTTCCTTGTACTTTACCGGAAGTATGAGCGTACACTTATACTCCCGCTAAAGTGGGGGCTAAATGTAGTGTCCTAAAATTGTGACACTTGCAATTTCGACTGCATTTGGGTCTTCACGATGGCGGTGCAACGTTGAACCTGAATGGAGACCCTGAAACCTGTTTACGACATCAAAAACTGCATTTTTCCAGCACCCTGCTTGATCCCTCCTTGCACCCTGTTGTCCCGGGAGGTGGGACCAGAGCGCCCAGTGCCCTGGTCCTTCAGGACCAGGGCGCCCAGTGCCCTGGTCCCCCAGGACTAGGGCGCCCAGTTCCCTGGTCCCCCAGGACCATGGCGCCCAGCGCCCTGGTCCCTGGCCCTATTTTGGGCCCGGTCTCCTATGGGACTTCGGGTCTTTTTGTTTGCAAATTGGAAAATAACATTTCCTGGTCGGCCTAAGGTCGGGAAAATCAGTCTATCAACCCTAATTGGCAAGTATATAAACTACATTTTCCTCTCTCATTTGGATAGAGGCGGAAAAAGGTGGAAACGATACTCAAACATTCAAGCATTCAAGCATTCAAGCATTCAAACATTCCTTCAAGCAATTGATCATTCTAAGTCTCCATTCAAGGCTAAGTGTTGCATTCAAGACAAGGATTCAACCATTGAAGAGGAGATCACATGCTACAACATACAACATACAACAAACAACAACATCTATACCTTCGCATATAAGGATACAAACATCCTTACAACAAGGTACTAGTACTTGTTTTACATTATAGTCATTTACATTTACAGCATTTCTCATTTCTTGGTTAATTCCAAAACCGGGGTTTGACCTAAGGGAAAACCCCTAATCCCTAACCCCCCAATCGTCTTCGCTTTTTTTGTGTGTAGGTTGCAGGTACGCGGTTGAAATTGAAGATCTCGAATCCTTGTGCAGAGACGAACAGATCCCCCTTCGTTTCGCGGATTTTTCGGAGGACCGTGTGCACGCCGGGTGCCATCGTCCCTTCAACTTTTGCTCAAATTTGCAGGACAGCGCCGTCTTGACATTTTACTCCTAATTCCAGGTCCGCAGCTTCATCCTATATCCCTATCTCAGTTTATAAGCGAATCTTTCTCACTTTCTATGTATTCCTAGCTTAATCATTCTATCTACATTCTTTACAAAAGAGGGTAGCCTTGCTGTCTTAACCCTTGAAACTCATATAGAATCCAATCGTGCATTGTGTGGGATTGGATCTTGTGGGTTTCAACCCCTCTTTTGAATGTAAAGTCCCTCCTAAGTGAAAACCATCAACCCTAGTGACTCTCCCTTCTCTCTCCTTGGAGTTGGGGAGGGGAGAACAACTAGGGTTCGATTTTTCCGCTTTACAACATCCTATCCCCCATCGTCTAGTGCATTGATGTCTTCTCATGTTTCATTACAACAAGATAATTTTTTGTTTAGTTTTCTTCAAGCTGATTTGATTACCCTTCTTTGGCCCAATTGAAGGAGAAAACATAGACAAGACCTTGACAAACCTATTTTTTTTGTGTATCATCAACTCCTTTGCTATTCCGCTAATAAATTTCAAGCTTTGCATATTAAAACTCAACAATTCATTGATTATAGTATCATCCAAGTAAAAGGCGACAATGAGTGGCATTTTTGTCATCACCATTCTAAAGAACATATAAGTTCCTATTATATTTCTCCTCACTATGTGACATTTCTAGCTCACTTATTGGGGGTTCATTGTCATTCATGGTGGTACAATTTTAGGTGCAATCATACCCAATGAGAAACATAACAATCTATTTATTCTTGTCTCCACACTTGGAGGGAAACAATAGTTCTTAATCATTTCTTCTATCTAAGGATTCACTTCTCCTTTGCTAAGTTGCATCTTTTATAACTAGATGCCATTTCTTGCATAGAATTGCCCTCCAGTTGAGTACATTTGTGTCCCTTGGTTTGGACTTATTCTTTGTTTGAAATGGTATGTTTTTTCTGAATATTCTCTCCTTGGTGAATGTATGCAATCCTTCACCAAGGATCCACTTTTTCCTAGAAATAGGGAAGATGTGCATTCTTATTCTCTTTCCCATTTTTTAAAGATGTCATCTTTATTAAAGATCTCCTCTAGTTTTTAGATTTAAATATATTTAGATAAAGATCTCTTCCTTCTCAAATTTCTCAAAAGGATCTCTTTACATTTGTTACAAGATATCTCTTTTCCAACCATCTCTTCCTGTATATGATGAAAATGGATAACAACAATATTGAAAGACTAAATAGATTCAACCACAAAACCCTAGCCTAACAACAACAAAGATCCACCATAACATATGAAGATTACCTAAGACAATGCAAATCAAATGTAATCACAAAGACTATACCATCACATGTCCAATAGGGTTTGGATCTCCTTTCTTCCTATCTCCATTGATCTTGCTTGATATATTTTCTCTCAAATTTTATGTGCACAAGAGCTCAACAAAGAACAAAAATGTGGTTGCAAGTAGGATCGCCTATGTTCAAAAGCGTAGTGTAGTCAAGTAGTCAACGGGGGGTTTGATAATGAAGGAAGCATCTCCTTATATAGAAGACACTATATGAAATGGAGGGATAAGATTGAGAGGTGTAAAATGAGGTCGGCTATGATTAGAGGGTAGGTAAAAGAAATAATAAAATAATGAAAGGGGTAGGTAGTGTATGAATTAAGAGATGAATGACATGTGTCATAGGTAGAAAAGGTTAATGTATTAATTAAATAAATAAAGATTTATTTAATTAATAGAAGAAGTGGGATCAATTAAATAAATAAGATATTTATTTAATTTAGGAAAAGGATAATTTAAATAAATAAATGTATTTATTCAAATGAGAAATAAGGATAGAAGAGGATAAATGAATTAATTAAATAAATAAAGATTTATTTAATTAATAGAAAAATTAAGCTTAGATAATTAAATAAATAAAATATTTATTTAATTAGACTAGACAATTTTGGGTGTCTACATTTTGCCCCTCTTTGAGACAATGCGGCTTGTCACGTTGTTTCAAAGAAGATAAGATGAACTGATACAGAGTTGCCCCAAGATGGGAATGCTATGCCCCCTCAAGAGATTGGATGAAAATGTGTGAAAAGACCATAGACAATCTCTCGATAAGAAAGAAAGGCTAGAATGGACTGACCAGATAAAGTGACAAAGTCACGGGATAACGAAGACTGACACAAGAGACTAGGGCTAGGGTAGTCTATAAGATAGACCACGAGGGGAAAACATCCTCATTGTCATCCACACATCCAAGAGATCAGAGTGCAGAGCGAGATAGAGCAGCAGCACTCAGCAGCGATGGCAATGGCTCACAGATTCGATCGCATTTGTCGATTTCAGAGGCCAGCAGAGGCAGGAGAGCTAGTAAGTACCACAAAACATCCTTGTACTTTGATGCATTTATTGTTGTCAATAATGCATGCTAGGTAGGGTAATAAATGCGCTTAGAATAGGGTCCAAAAAATGTCAAAAATGTGTAGGTGCGTCTGTGTTGGTACCAGGCGCGTTTATGCGGTCTAAAAGAGCATTTATGTCATGAAAGCACGTTTGTGTCCAAAAATGTGAATTTGTGTCTTCTAGGTCAAATCGGCAGTTCTATGATGAACATACAATGTCGATTGGATAAGCTGCTGAGAGGATACACTCAAGCAGGTCCTCTAGGGAAGACTAGGATAGCAAATAGGGCTAGGATTGACAATTCTGTGATAGAACATACGTTGCCAATTAGGAAACTACTCAAGAGGATTCACTCAAGCATAGGCCCTAGGATAAGATAGATCAAGGCACTTTGTGATGAATAGTGAGTACCAAGATATAGTACTGTGTGATGAACAGGGAGTACTAAAATATGAGCAGCACTTTGTGATGAACAGTGAGTGGAAATGTGAGCAGCACTTTGTGATGAACAGAGAGTGCCAAACACGTAGTACTTTGTGATGAATAGGGAGTATCACTAGGATAGAAGAAACACTTTGTGATGAACAGTGAGTGTCACTAGGATTGAGATGATTGACTTGTGTGACTGCAGAAGTATTAGCCTATGCTGGAGTCACGGGAGAGATTCCCATCGACTCAAAGGTTGCGACCTGAGTTGACAGCCGAGGACCAAGCTGCGATTGAGGCTATGGGCTTACGCCATATTTTGTATGTGCCTGAGTTTCGGGCGAACATGGGATTGCTGACTGCACTGGCGAAGAGGTGGCACTCTGAGACTTGCACTTTTCATTTGTCGATGGGGGAGATGATAGTCACCCTAGAGGATGTATACAGGATTTTTGCGGATACTGATCGATGGGGCTGATTCCATACGATCAAGACGGAGACATGGATGCCCTTAGATGAGTGTTCTAGGATCTGGGACTGGAGATGAGGGTGGGACATGTGGCATGGGATACCATGACATGGACAGGATTAGCACTACCAATAGTGTTGGCAGGAGTTATCAGTGGGTTCCTCTGTCTGGATAGGGTGACACGAGGGGTGGCTGCAGAGGACACAGGGGCCAGGAGAGATGATCTTGGGGTGGGTCCTTCTAGGGCTCAGATTCCGTCGAGGCCAGCTGTCTCTGAGGGAGGGATTTCATCATAGCCGTAGAGGGCTCCCTATGTATCAGTATTGTACCATTTTTGTATGATGATGTAGACACCTGCGGGTGATTGTAGCCATATGATTTTGACATCATTGTATCATGACACTTTATATATATATGAGATGATTGATCTTTGCGACAGCTATATGCATGTGTACCTATGTGATGTATGTTTCTATGTGATGCTTATGATATGGATGCAAATATGTATATGATGCAATGAAATATTTTTTTTTGTTCTTTTATGTTTTATATGTGTATGCATGATGCAAATGTGAATGTATGTAATGCAGATGAATATGATAATGCAAATGTAAATTGTGCTAATAGGTGTTGTGTGAAAGATGTGATGCAGTTGTGATATCTATATGTATGTATGAAATGCTAATATGCGGTAATGCAGGTGCAACTACATGAAATGTAAATGTTTTTGGTGTGTCATTATACTCAGTCATGTGATAGTAGGCTATGCAGACTCGAGAAGGATGATGGAAGTCAATCGAGAAAGGGGGATGAAAGATAGAAGATATGAAAGTGAAAGAGCTTCTTGTGCGTTATCATCATTGAGCTTTATTATGGCAAGTAGGTTATGACAATCGAGGCATATGTTCGACCCAGAAAGTCATTGTACCTGTTTGCATGGAGATAAGACAGTCACAAACAAGGAATGCCCGAGTTCACACTAGACTCACAGTGTCCTCATATCCTTGGACAAGTCATAGCATTACTAAGAGACAATCCACAGACAGCAAATACAAATAGGTGACGATACCCCATCCTCGCCTTTCTAGTCAAAGACATCTTGGAGATAAAATCTCTAGTTAGAGACATCTTGGAAAAGCTAAAAGATATGTCACCAAAAGATAAAATCAAAAGAAAACCAAAACTTGACACCAACATCCACTGTAGTCCTTAAATCTAGTGTCTCTTGTCACTTGTATAAGTCCTATTTGATTGTGGTCACAATGTTTATTTTCACAAAAGGATAGATAGCACTGAACCATATGTTGTCTGAGTCTGTTGAAAGATTTGATTTTGTTGAAGTCCATTGTTGTTGTTGTGTCTCATCTGAAACTGACTGAATCCATGAAACTGATACTTTATTGCGGAGAAGATGAAACTTTATTGCGGATCTGTGATGCAAATGTTTCTTTATTGCGGATTGTGCGCGGATAGACTGAAGGAAGCTGGAAGAAATTGTACTCCTCGAAACATGTGATGTTCCTAGTTCCACACCCATCACTAGACGTAGGATTTGCCTTAGCCACAAATAGGATCTGATTTATTATGGATGGAAAGGGAGGTGAAAAGGGAGGTTCTATGAATGGCTAACCAATCTTAGGAAGATCAATAACAAGCCATGATGGGAATGGGTAAGTTTATTATGGATGAATAGGTTGTGAGTGTGTGAAAAGTGAAGTGATGAAAGAGAATCCTGAAGGAGGGAGGAGCAATGTCTCTACACATGGCGTTGGCGACCCAGTTTTCACCATGGTACTTGCCCAGGGCGCCACCGAAGTGGTTTTCACTATTGGACGAAATGTTTTTCTTTACTTTTTATTTTTTTCAATGTTTTTTTTTTGTGTGTGTGTCACAAGGCGCCTGTTTGTCGGGTTTTCACCAAGTAACGATTTTTTTGTTTTATAATTTTTTTTGTATTTTTGAAATTTTTGAATTTTTTTGTATTTTTTGAATTAGGATACTCTGAAGGGCTATGTGTAAAACCTACAAAGGTGCATGTTGTTGATAGGATCCTCCAAAGGTTCACCTTCTATAGTTGAGAGCTGATATGCCCTAGATCCATAGGCTATTGTAATGATGTAAGGACCAAGCCAATTTGGTTCGAACTTGTACTTCTTCTCTCTGTCTTGTTGATTTTTAGGATTCTCCTTCAGAACTAAGTCACCCACCTCAAATGTATGAGGCTTAACCTTATGACTGTAGTTGCATCATTCCTTGACTGAATGATGTGTAGCTCAAGTGACTGTATTCCTTGATGAAGGAACTGAGATAGAATTACTAGTGTGTGGACTACACAGGCTTGTATGCGTGTCACCTAAAGAAGTTTGGGCATCCCTGATAACAGAGTCCTTCAAGGAAGCTCCATTAAAGGTCCATGATGTATCACCAAAAGGGAATAGATGTATGGAACAAGTGGATGAGTGATGAAGGCTTATGATTGTGAAAAGAAGTGAAAGTAGGATAGCATGATGGAGACTTAGGATCAACAAGTATGTTTTTTTACTTGAAATTGTAGAACTTTTGCCCCCAGTTATTTTGATATTAGGGGAGATCAACTCTTGTTCCTTTTCTTTCATAGGATTTTTATCCTTGACTTTGATTTTTGCAGAGTCCAATAGCTTTTGATTTTGATTTGGACTAAAGGACTTCTCTTTATTTTTTACTTTTAGTTTTTTCTATTCATAGCTTGATTCTTGATCCCCAATTAGTAAGGGCTTTTCTATTTCTTGTTGATCCAAGTCTGGGAGAGGTCTAGAAATGGAATGAGTGGATGATATGGTAAAGCTATGTGAGTTCTCAAGAGGTTTGGCGATATGCTCAATAGATTCTTCGCAGGAACCACTCTTAGGACTATTGATATCAAGAGATGCTTGCACCACTAGAGGCGATTTGCATTCAGACTTAGTAGCCACAACACTAAGTGGTTCACACCCAATTCCTTGCAAATTATTTATAGATTGTTCTTGTTTACTAAATACCTTAAGAGATAGTGGGAGTTGATCAACATGAAAGATATATTCACCACATCCCATGTCTTTAATCTTGAATTCTTCTTTCAGCTCTGATTGTTTGGATGTAGAAGCTTTCAATGATTCTGGATCCACATATGTTGATGATGGAATTGCTTCTCGATTGACTGGGATTGTTATTTCTGATCTAGGTCGCAGATTGTTGCAATATATAAATGGATTTAGGTCAGCTTTGACGGTCACTTCAACTCCATTGTGCGGAAACTTAATGTATTGGTGATATGTAGACGGGACTACCCTCATTTCATGAATCAAAGGACGTCCTAGCAATATGTTGTATGTGAGATCAAGATCAAGTACTTGACAAACCACATCCTTTGTAACTGACCCAACTCTGAGAGGTAAGGTGACTGTACCCTTGGATGAACGCTCTTCATCATCATATGCTTTGACAGTAATTTTGTTTGTAGAATTCACAGCTTTGTCGGAATATCCCAATTGTTTAATAGTGCTTAATGTACAAATGTTTAGACCTGCTCCTCCATCTATCAGGACTCGTTTGATTCTATGTTTGTGTATGAAGGCTTCAATGTGTAAAGGTGCATTATGTGGCTAACTTACGGAGGCATCATCGGCTTCTGTGAATGTAAGAGAGTGTGGAATGGAAAGGTATCCCACCATGGCTTAAAACTGGTCCACGTTTAGATCAATAGGAACAACAATGTCTCTCAAAGTTTTGTCAAGAATGGCTTTATGTGCGGGGGATATGCGTAAGAGCTCAAGAATGGAGATAAGTGTGGGTGTCTTCCCTAACTATTCTACAAGAGTGTACTCAGGCTTGGTTGATGACGAAGCGGTGTTTTTAGCTGGAGCACCTTGCAAAGTGATTTTACCTCAATGGGTTGTAACATGAAATTCAGAGGTAGGTTTGGAAGAAGATCCAACACCTTTTAAGACAATCTTGGGTCTTTGGGTAGAATTCTCAGGGTTTTTGTCCTTGATGATAATGGTAGAGACGTAGTTGTCCATTGAAATGTGATTGATAGTTGAATCATAGTTATAAGATGCTCTGGTATAGTTGGTTTGATCATCTGTGGCTTTAGCTTTTCCTTTGTCATGTTTTGGGAATGGTTCCTTAAACATCTCATGTTCTTGATTGGATGAGTGCCCTTGAATCTCAATGTCATCCCTATCAATGAGATCTTGTATGATGTTCTTCAGTCGATGGCAATTTCCTATCTTATGACCCTTGCTCTTATGAAATTCACAATATTCATCATCATTCCACCAATTTGGTTTAACCTTTGGTTCATATGGAGGAAAATCTGGAATAGTGATTACCTTGTTTGCCACTAGCTTTTTGAAAACTGACTCAAGTGGTTCTCCCAATGGAGTGTACTTCCTTCGTGATTTAGAAGTTGTTTGAGTATTCACCTGATTTGATCCAGAAAAAAATGAATTTGGGTTGCACTGTATTGGCATCAACAACACCATTATTGACTGTGTTCTTGTTTTTGTTCCAAAATCTTGGCTTGTCTTTTCCTTTAAAGTCATCTTTGTTTTCCTTGAATATCTTAATGACTCCTTGTTCAATTAGGACCTTTTCTGTCGCTAAGCCTTTTTCAATGACGTCCTTGAAGGTGGACAAACAAGCTTTCCTTAGGTCATAACCAATGTCTTTGTTAACATTTTGGGTGAACATTTCTACCATTTGTTTTTGTGGAATTTCACAAGAGCATCTGCTGGCTAGATTCCTCCATCTTTGTAAAAATGATGAAAAAGACTCTCCATCTTTTTGCTTGGTGTTGCACAAAGTAGTGACTGATATGTCTGTCTGTATGTTGTAGGAGAAATGTTGAATAAATGCCTCTGCTAAGTCACCCCATGACTTAATACTAGGTGGAAGTTGGGAGAACCATTCCATAGCTTGATCACCTAGGCTTTGTGGGAATAATCTCATCAAATATGTCTCTTCTGAAGCTACCTCAATGCAAGCTGTGAAAAACTATCTTATGTGTGCCTTAGGATCCCCTTTTCCTCTATACTTATCAAACTTAGGTGTCACAAAGTATGTAGGAAAAGGAGGCATTGGAATGCTCTTGTCAAATGGATAAGGACATATGTCTCTCATTGTGTATGTTGGCTTCGATGTATTTATGTCCTCCATTTTCTTTTGTAAGTCCCTGATTTGTTGCTCCAAATTGTTCTTAGGTGGAGATCGACTTTTTGGACCATACCCTATGCTTGAGGCACCAATTGGAGGAGGAGCATGTTGCATATATGGATGATATTGATCATACACATGTTCATATGGAGGAGGTCTATAGTGATGTTGCATATATGGACCACTTGGTATAGATTCATTTTGAGGAACGAAATATCTATTTTGTCCATGTATACCATACTCTACAGGCATGTCATGTTCTAATGTGTTGCCCCCAAATTTGACACAGGGTTTCCTTGTGTCCAAATTTTGAGCATGCCTTTGAATATCCAATTACTTTGGTGGTTGATCCTTAGCATTGATATGTGATTGAGCATATTTTTCTGCATAATACTTTCATGATGGTCTGCGAAGGTGAGTATCATATGCTTGACCATGTGTGTATGTGGGACCTCTGGTTTTTGAAACAAAGATGATGGTGATTCAGGCACAAGATGTGGTCTTCTATTGCCTCCACTATTAGGCCTCCTTTGATCCATGTTGGAGTGAGGTTGTTGCAAAGGTTGATTTTCCATTATTTGAGACATGTCAAAATCATGAGGTATCTTGGCTCCACTTTGTGCCATCATTTGTAAGAAATATTGTCTATCCCTCCTCATTATTTCCTCAACCAATCGATTGAAATGGGGATTCATAATGGTGTCTTCCACATCTGCTGAATGTACTAAAAAGTTGTCTATGTCATCATTGTGTGTATCATTGTTGTTTGTAGTGTCCATGTTCTCAACATTTGGAATGTTTCTATAGGCATCCATGTCAGATAATGTAGTATGATCAGAATTGAAAAAGATATCATTGTCATACTCATAAGAACTCATGTTTGCGGACTCTTGAGCCTGTTTAGTTTCTCTCCTAGATTTTTGAAGACGGGTTTCAACCATGAACTAGGTATTGACCGAGATGTGTGAGACTAGATGAAAATGGAAAAAGTATGGAAGACCAAGAGTTGGATGGAATGTAAATGAATCTGAGGTTTACTTGCAATGTCCAAAGTGTAAGACCAAGTATGTATGTAGTAGAGTAGGTGTGACTTCCAAAGAGAGGATAGTTTCTCTTGATGAGGTAAGTTGACCTTGACTCTAAGTAAGACCAAATGAGACCCAAAGGTGATAGACCTTGATGAGGGACCACTTAGCAAAATGTTGTTGTATGTAGTGTGTTGACAAAGTATGATGAGGACAAGCAAGTGACCTTTTGACTCAAGTTTAGACAAATGTGAATGTAATGTAAGGTGTAAAGCAATGATGGACTTTGTGAGACCCAAAGATAGGTTGAATGCCAGATGAAAATCTAGAGAAATAACTTAGGAAGCTCAAGAATTCTGAAACTGATTGCTTTTGTTTGTTAGACTGTAAATTTTTCCAATTTGTGAAGTTGTTTGTTGTGACCAAATCTGAATTTTTGATTGTTTTTCATGACAAGAGGACATAATGTTGATGAGGACTCAATGTTTGCAATTGTTTAGACTCAAAATGACTCCAAGAAAAGTGTGTTGTTTGATGTAAAAATGTTTTGCATACACTTGAAGACACAAAAGACACAATGTTTTGTTGTTTGGTCTTGAATGTGAATGTTTAAAATAAGTCAAGCACAATTCTTATAGCTGGCCAAGACAATAGTTGTTGATCCCACATGAGGTTTTACCCTCGAGGCTACGCTATTTAGAGTGGATACTTAGATGCTTGACCTCACTGGCTCCACCCTCGGCACTCACTTCTTGGGTCAGCCAAGCATCAGTCCCCATGAAAACTCCCCGTAGCGAACTTTGTATCTCTACTAAGAACCGTATGTGTGTGGGCTGCTACCAGAGGTCCGACCTCCTACCCCAACAACTAGAAGGATTTTGGCTTCTAAAACAAAAAGGTGCTAGTAAGGGCATCTGCTCATGTGGCCATACATGTGGCACTTTCAGCTCTATAAATATAGAAGGCTCCCAGCTAGTAGGGGTTATTCCCTACAACTGATCAAATAAATTTGATCAAACGGGTTTATGGGGAGACATAGTGTCGGTATGAACTAATCAACACACGTTATCCATAGTTTTCACCATGAATACAGTTGTTTATAGTGGTTCGGAAGAGGTGGGTTTTCCTCGCTACCACTTGGGTCATTCTCTTCTCACTAGTAGTCCTAATGACCACACGGGAAGACAGGCCCTCTAAAGATTAAACAAAAAGAGCTTATTGCTCAAGACACAAAAGACAATGATTCAATTTTAGTGCACCAATTGAAGTGTTTGCTAGTCTATGAAAACAAGGCACACAATAAAAATCCAAAAACCCTTGTCAAGGACTTGCAACAAAGATTTATTAGTAGTTTGGATTGTTTGAAATAATCACCCCTTACTGCAAGCACACAAGTTAGGTAAATTTTAGATCCAAAAGACTTTGTGAAATAGGGGCCTTCAACAATGCATTTTGTTGACCAATTCAAAGATCTGATTCATCATAAAAAATAACACCTATAAAATTTCAAGAGATTTCCAGAAATGTAAGAAAATCCAAAAAATTTAATAGTTTGCTCCAAAAATTAATTTTTTATGAAAAATCATAAAAAATTCATATAAAATGCAAAATCGATCCAAAAAATCTGCAATTTTTACTGGAGATTCTTGATGGTCTTCCAAACTTACATAAAAAAAATTATGGAACAAATCCAAGCAGTTTGTGACATATGAGTAAAATAATGCAAAACCCTAATTTTCAAAGATCTGATTTTTGAGGAATTATTTTGCATCAAATTTAAAATCACAAAAAATAGATCCTATGTATAATTCTAAGATATTTCCAAAAATGTAAGAAAATCTGACAAATTCACTAATTTTCTCTCAAAATTAATTTTTTATGAAAACTCATAAAAAATTCATATAAATTGAACAAATGATCCAAAAAATCTAAAATTTTTACTGAATCCTTTTGATACATTTCCTGACCTGTAAAAAAAATTTTGTGCCAAATTTCAAATCCATTTGTGAGATCTAATCAAAATAAGGAAAACCCCTAATTTTTAAAGATCCAATTTTTAGGGAAATAATTTGCATCAAAATTAAAATCACAAAGAACAGATCCTATGTATAATATGAGATATTTCCAAAAATATATGAAAATCCAAAAAATTCTCTCATTTGCTCTCAAAATTAATTTTTTATGAAAAATCATAAAAAATTCATAGAAAATGAAAATTTGCTCCAAAAATTCTGAATTTTAGATTGAGAGCTCCTGATACGTTCTTCAACTTGTAAAAAACATTTGGTGCAAAATTTCCAATCCGTTTGTGAGATATGATCAAATCTCTCCAAGATCTTGATTTTGTGTCCAAAACCCTAGCTGCACAAGGTTATTCTCCAAATTGTTTTACAAAACATCAATATAGGGTTAGAAAAATCTGCAAAAAACATAGATCTAACAAAAATTCATGTCCCACCGGGCATGCCAAAATGTATATGGTGAAAATGGATAACATCAATATTGAAAGACTAAATAGATTCAACCACAAAACCCTAGCCTAACAACAACAAAGATCCACCATAACATATGAAGATTACCTAAGACAATGCAAATCAAATGTAATCACAAAGATTATACCATCACATGTCCAATAGGGTTTGGATTTCCATTCTTCCTATCTCCATTGATCTTGCTTGATATATTTGCTCTCAGATTTTATGTGCACAAGAACTCAACAAAGAACAGAAATGTGGTTGCAAATAGGATCGCCTATGTTCAAAAGCGTAGTGTAGTCAAGTAGTCAACGGGGGGTTTGATAATGAAGGAAGCATCTCCTTATATAGAAGACACTATGAAATGGAGGGATAAGATTGAGAGTTGTAAAAGGAGGTCGGCTATGATTAGAGGGTAGGTAAAAGAAATAATAAAATAATGAAAGGGGTAGGTAGTGTATGAATTAAGAGATGAATGACATGTGTCATAGGTAGAAAAGGTTAATGAATTAATTAAATAAATAAAGATTTATTTAACTAATAGAAAAAGTGGGATCAATTAAATAAATAAGATATTTATTTAATTTAGGAAAAGGATAATTTAAATAAATAAATGTATTTATTCAAATGAGAAATGAGGCTAGAAGAGGATAAATGGACAATTTTGGGTGTCTACACTTCCTTTCCTATAAGAGTTATGCCTCTTTAGCTTGGATTGCATGTATATTGTTGCTTCAAAGGATATCTCTTTGTTGATGAAGGTGTTTATACTTGTCTCTCTTTCTACCGTAAGACATCAACACAGGATTATGTTGACATCTTTAAGGGGGGAGGGGGATAATACATCATGACCTCCTTATAGCTTATGTTCAATTCATTGTGTATATTTCCTAACAGACAATGATTTGTTTGGTTATCCTTTTGCATAATATTTTAGGATGAGTCGACTAGGACTCTTCTTTTCAATTTACACCATTTTTGGATGAGTTTACTGGCACAACACAACTCTCTAGACCTTTAAACTCTTTCCTTTTTGATAGGTGGACTAGCATAACACAACGTGCCAGACCTTTGAACCCTTCCTTTTTCAATTCCTTAGGGTGAGTTGACTAGCATAACACAACTTTCTATACCTTTCAACTCTTCTTTCTCAATTTTTAGATTAGTGGAACTAGCATAACAAAGCTTGCTAGACTATTTTGACTCTTCTTTTCCACATGGATCACCTAGTATAACACAACTTGCTAGCCCATGGAATTCATGTTCCTTTCTCTAAATTCCATGAACCCATAACATAACACACTTTGCTAGCATTGGATCATGGTTTCTTCTCCTTTCAATTGGTGTACATCCTTGTTCTTTTTATAAGTCCACTTGTGCTCTTGCAATAACATGTCGAGAATGATATTAGTGATTGAGACATATTGATTATCAAGGTCTCTTAAACAAGTTGACTTGGATATTTTTATTTTACTACTAATTTTGTTTGTTCAAATTGTGTATACTTGAAGGTTGCTTTCATGAATTGATAGGATCCTATGCTTGGGGGCTTGATCATCACTCAAATTTAGTGTTCTCCTATCCCTATCTTGTCTTGTTCTTAGATTCTCTATCTCTTCATTTCTACTTTATTGTGAGTATGACTGTAATATCGTACTCCACTAAAAGGGGCTAAATGTAGAATCGTAAATTGTACACCCTTTATTCTAGGGTGTCCAATTTAACACTCTCCTAGCACTCATTTTAGTATTTCCCATTCCTCCATGTATTATAGGACCTTTACTAATGTAAATTAATATTTAATTCAATATTATGAGTCTTATTCCACTTAAATACATTAGCATTAGGGCCATTTGATTGTTTGAAGAAAATTATCTTGAATACTAACTCATCATCCTTAAATTGTACTGTAACGTATTTTTACCAAACTCTTCACAAGCCATTTGTACTCTCATCAACCTAGCGATTGAAGAAGAATCAAGCTTTTCCCCACTTGGAAACTCAATCTTCAGCACATCATCAAATTGCATCTTTAAATTATAAGTATTTTTGAGGTATCCTTTAGTATTAAAATTTTGACATCCTATCGTATTTTCAAAACCATTTATTTCATTCAAAATATTCAAAATCATATTTTAAGATATCCCAAACCTTTTTTATATTCAAATATTATTAATTGAAATATGAAATTTGTGGAAATGAGTTGTCTAATTATAGACAAATCATTGTCTATCTTTAATCATTTCTAATCAACTCCTTGTTTCAATATTTGATTATGTAGAAAATAAAAACATCATTCATTCTTGTAAAGTTCTAGATACTATTGATTTCAACTTCAATTGAGGGTAACATAATTATGCTTTCAACTATTTAGGACCCATTGAATCAACTATTTGTAACGAAAAAATGTTGTCTTCTAGCTAAAGCAAAAACAAGATAGGAAGTCATACAAAATTTCTTCATTATTAGCACTTTTGAAAGATGGTCATTTAACACATCATTTATTATAGCTTTCTAATCAATGAATATTTTCTTGATACCACCTTTGAGATGAAGCTATACATGAAGGATTAAAAGTCCTTTGTTGTTTCTTATCCAATGGATACAAGCTTATCGATATTTAATGCAATCATTCACTTCTTAAACAAAATCACATATAAACAATTTCTTAGGAATTTTGGAGAATATATCCTTAGGTTGTTAAAGCTATTTTTTATTTATCATTTCCATAAATTTAGCTTTATTATTATCATAATAAGCTCAGATGAAATCCACATAAATATTTATGAATTTTAACCTTGTGGGTAAAGCAAATATCTCCTCTATATATTAGGTTTAATTAGTAAGATAGGATTTCCACTATCATCCTTGATCTCTCTTTGATTGGAATCCTAATGTTATGGATATGTGAGGACTAAACCCATTAGTTGCATTGATATTGGAAAGCCCACCACCTATACCATTCCACTAACTTTGATGTCCTATGTCCTAGTAGGCATATCTATTTTATCAATTTGTAACCTTACATGAAATTAATTTAGATCCAAATCTGCCAAATTTGTGTGTAATATGTTCTCCAAGTCTAATTTTAATTAACTTGGATGAATAACTCCCTTAAACTCATACTTCATTTTGGTTGGAGATGCCATTCCTTTCAATAGAACACCTGAAAATTTTGTTTAAGTTAAGATTATGCAATTCAATAATACATACGCTTCTTAAATTCAAATTTTAATTAAATAATATTCACTTCTACCATTTGTGAAATTCTCCATGCTTATAAGTCTTAAATTTTTTGTTCCTATAAATGGGCCCTTGGTTTGTTGGTGAAGTTGAAAGGATCTTATTGGCCTCACTAGGTATCCAATTTTGTTGAGTGCATCACTCTGATATCGTAAGGGATGAGGTTAAGATCATGCCCCCTCAGTCCTTAGCTCTTAGCTGAAGAAGTTTCAATGTTAGGCTCGTGCTCCTATATCAGATAGCTAAAAATGACTTTGTGGATGAAAAATTCCCCATCAAAATATTTTTCCCTTCTTAGAATCTAGAACCCCTAATTTAAGTATATTGTTATAAAAAAATTGACATGTCCAACTTGGCTACTAGTTGGTATTATTGTACACTATGGTTTGAGCCCGACTTGCAGTTGCAGCCATAAAATCTCTTGATATTACTGGTGTTTCAAATTATAACTACATACTAGATCATGAGGCCCATTTTCTATTTGCGTAACACTAAAACTTTCTATTTGGAGGGTTTTATTATTACTATTTCCACTTGCATGTTGATACCTGGTGTGAGATTGTAATCTACAAGTTTTGTATCAGATTGGTGTCAGATTGTAATCTACTAAATACTAAATACTACTAAATAAATGAAGATGATAATGCTACTTTCGCTAGTTGGAAGGATCTCTTGTGCATTGCTTGATCTCTACGCATATTCAAAAGGAGACGCAAAGCAAGAGGTAGTTAGTTTTTGTTTGCAGAAGTTATTGCAAGCCAAAACCCCGTGTGAAACTATAGGTATTCATTCTCTTCCTTCTTTATAGTTCCATGGGAATGACAACAAACCTTTGTGAATGATGTTGGTGTTCTATCATGGAGATTGATAATGATTTAAATGATATTTTTAATAATGGATTGTTCTGATAAAGGCCATTTTAGGTGGCAAGTTTTCTTTAGAATAAATAATCCATTCATCTTTAATTTTTGTATTCACCATAGATGAATGATAAGTGGGTAGATAAGTGGGTACCTTACATTATGAAGAAGAATTTTTATCTTGATGTTGTATTGAATTGTTAACATCTTGGTTTGTTATGGAAGATTAATTGCTATAGTGTTGAAAAATAAATCAATCATATCAATGTGTTTGCGTACATGTTTTGTATATCTAAGGATGGATGGAAAAAAAAATGCATCGGTTATAAACAATCTTAATACTCAAGACCATGCTATTGGAGAAGTAAACGTAAGCCATTAAGTGTAGATTTCACATGTTTAAAAACTGATGCAGAATCTCTCATACTTCCATTTCTTAAAACATATCAATAGGTAAGGGTGCTTCTCAAAATGAATAATTTTATTTTTAAGATATGAGTTCGATAATCTTTAAGTAAATATAGTCATTAGAGCCATGATACTACATGGTGAGAATAGCTTTCATTGAAGCCTTTTCTAATTCTATAAGTGATGGTGATCAATGATTATTTTAGCTCATTTTCTTATAAACCAAATGAGCTACCTCTATATTCTTGATTTGATCCATAAGCTACATTGATAACATTAGGGGTTCATTCGAAGCTCCCTTGATTTAAAGATTCAATCTAAATTTACTTGTAGAGTGCCAATATTTTCTTTTGTTTAAAGTAGGTCACATAGAAAACTTTATATCTACCAACTTAGCTTTCACATATGGAGTTTATATCTTATTTTCAACATGTTATAATCTCCCAAAATATCTATTGCATCCTCATATTCAAACAAGAATTCTTATGAAATGTGTCATTAATTTATTTTTTTTCTTATATTTATGAATTGATCTGTCTAAATGACAATCTAGGTGTAATCAACAAGATTATTGGCATAAAATATTTTGTCATGGAAGTTTCTAAAATTCACAACTATGACCAACTAATATAAATGTATCATTCATGACTATGGTGTATATTTCTCCTAAAGGTGTGAAATTTGTACATTTTGAAAGTATTGATAATTATTCTTCAATAGTGGTTGTACAAACTCTCTTTTTTTATGAGAATTTTATTTCTATCTTTGAATAAATTTAATATGATAAAGGTTCTTGCTTCTTTTGATTATTTATTTACTAATCACCCATCTAAGAGAAAAGTTATTCATTTTGACAAGATAAAGTATTCAATATTCTCTTATAGAATGCATTCTAACAAAAGATTCATTCCAACAATATTCTCATCTACATTGTACTCAGACACCTAAAATCTACCATGTTACCTCCTAATTCACCAAATAATTCCTATTAATGCTCATGTTACTTCCTAATTCACCAAATAATTCTTATTAATTCCCTTGGAAACCATGTACATTATTCAATTTAAAAATACAACCAAGAAAATATATCTAAATTAGCCCTCACACGAATATGTGTGATGAATACCATAACTATTAATATTTAACATCTTTAGAAGTTAAATAAGAGAAAAGCAATATCCCTTAATGGGCAAGTGCACCAAGATGGGGGACCAAAAAGATGCCAAATTTTTTTTGTCCCCCATCAAGCCCTTTTGCGCACACCAAATAAGGCGCACGCCAAATAGGCTTGGCATGCCAAACCTAAGGGTTGGGCATGCCTAATGTATTTGGCGCGCGCTAAATATGGAACACGCCAAATAAGGTGAGTGCCAAATTTGGCATGTGCCAAATGCATTTGCATTTTGGCAAGTGCATTTTCAATTTTGAAACTGCAAATTATCATTCTCTTTCACTTCCTCTCTCTCCGAATATATACATAAAATATAACATTTAAGTATATTTATGTATATATTGTCAAGATGTTTGAGAGGGGTTTCAGATCTTTAGGAGTTAAATGTATATTCTAGTTTTTAGAGAATTCACATAAATTTCAGACTTGGTTAAATTTCAGTTCAGCATGCTTGTATCAACATTCTCTCTTTGGTCTCTCCTCTTTCCCTACATTCCCCCCCTCTCTCTTTCTCATCCCTTACCTCTCTCTCTTA